>NC_135393.1:942500-962500 GCF_051989625.1 Stigmatopora argus
TCCGTCCGTGTCCGTCCGTGTCCGTCCGTGTCCGTCCGTGTCCGTCCGTGTCCGTCCGTGTCCGTCCGTGTCCGTCCGTGTCCGTCCGTGTCCGTCCGTGTCCGTCCGTGTCCGTCCGTGTCCGTCCGTGTCCGTCCGTGTCCGTCCGTGTCCGTCCGTGTCCGTCCGTGTCCGTCCGTGTCCGTCCGTGTCCGTCCGTGTCCGTCCGTGTCCGTCCGTGTCCGTCCGTGTCCGTCCGTGTCCGTCCGTGTCCGTCCGTGTCCGTCCGTGTCCGTCCGTGTCCGTCCGTGTCCGTCCGTGTCCGTCCGTGTCCGTCCGTGTCCGTCCGTGTCCGTCCGTGTCCGTCCGTGTCCGTCCGTGTCCGTCCGTGTCCGTCCGTGTCCGTCCGTGTCCGTCCGTGTCCGTCCGTGTCCGTCCGTGTCCGTCCGTGTCCGTCCGTGTCCGTCCGTGTCCGTCCGTGTCCGTCCGTGTCCGTCCGTGTCCGTCCGTGTCCGTCCGTGTCCGTCCGTGTCCGTCCGTGTCCGTCCGTGTCCGTCCGTGTCCGTCCGTGTCCGTCCGTGTCCGTCCGTGTCCGTCCGTGTCCGTCCGTGTCCGTCCGTGTCCGTCCGTGTCCGTCCGTGTCCGTCCGTGTCCGTCCGTGTCCGTCTGTGTCCGTCTGTGTCTGTCTGTGTCTGTCTGTGTCTTTGTCTGTGTCTGTCTGTGTCTGTCTGTGTCTGTCTGTGTCGGTCTGTGTCTGTCTGTGTCTGTCTGTGTCTGTCTGTGTCTGTCTGTGTCTGTCTGTGTCTGTCTGTCTGTGTCTGTCTGTCTGTGTCTGTCTGTGTCTGTCTGTCTCTGTCTGTGTCTGTCTGTGTCTGTCTGTCTCTGTCTGTGTCTGTCTGTCTGTCTGTCTGTCTGTGTCTGTCTGTCTGTGTCTGTCCGTCTGTCGCGTCTGTCCGTGTCAGTCCGTCTGTCCGTGTCTGTCCGTGTCTGTCCGTGTCTGTCCGTGTCTGTCCGTGTCTGTCCGTGTCTGTCCGTCTGTCCGTGTCTGTCCGTGTCTGTCCGTGTCTGTCCGTGTCAGTCCGTGTCTGTCCGTGTCTGTCCGTCTGGCCGTGTCTGTCCGTCTGGCCGTGTCTGTCCGTCTGGCCGTGTCTGTCCGTGTCTGTCCGTGTCTGTCCGTGTCTGTCCGTGTCTGTCCGTGTCTGTCCGTGTCTGTCCGTGTCTGTCCGTCTGTCCGTGTCTGTCCGTGTCTGTCCGTGTCTGTCCGTCCGTCTGTCCGTGTCTGTCCGTGTCCGTCCGTCTGTCCGTGTCCGTCCGTCTGTCCGTGTCCGTCCGTCTGTCCGTGTCCGTCCGTCTGTCCGTGTCCGTCCGTGTCCGTCCGTGTCCGTCCGTCCGTGTGTGTGTGTGTGTGTGTGTACACACACACACACACACACATATATATATATATATATACATATATATATATATATATATATATATATATATATATATATACATATACATATACATATATATATATATATATATATATATATATATATATATATATATATATATATATATATATATATATATATGTATATATACACATGTATATATATATATATATGTATATATATTGTTAGGTTCATCCAATAGTAGGTTTATTCCTTAGGTATTTCCAATTCAGCTTTCAATAAAAAAGGCATCTGTAGTCACATCATCCTTTAATTCTTGCAAGAAGAGAATACATCCGGCCGTTCGCCCCACAAGATTATTCTAAAGAGCGGCATTATGTCCTGCCCATTTAAGGCTTCAAATCAAAACAATTACAAGGTTATCGATTCCAATTGCGTAAGCAAGAAACAAAACAATTCCATAATCAAGCAAACCTAGCGTCAACCTAGCGTCACAAAGGAAAAACAATATGAGAGTTGATTGATAGCCATCCGCTGAATCAACAACAATTTAAGCATCCTTCACAGATCTTCATTGCGAACTTGTATCTGGGGAAAGGGTTGAGGCGTATCTTCCAGTACTCAGTCCTCGGAGCAAGAACTCAGTGTATTGTTTTATGTCATTGCGAACTTGTATCTCTCGCTGGACCCAGCTGTCCTGGAGAGCGACCTTGGCGTAAGCGTTTGTCTTCACATATTAATTCAACTCTAACATAAAAGCGATCAACACATATATATATTGTTTAATATAGTTACACATTTAGGATGAGCATTACTATTCCTAATAAGCAAATATATTGATTAATATAGTAAGCATGTATATTATAAGGCTTTATATTCATTGCAAACACATTTATAATAATGATTACTCCAACATTCCCCCCTATATTATAAATTTGCACATTACTTAATAAAACTTCCTTTCAGCTTTATTCCATTAATTTCAAATGAACATATAGTAACATCCCAGAATGAACCCAACATATATATATATACACATGTATATATATATATATATATATATATATATATATATATATATATATATATATATATATATATATATATATGTATATATATATATACACATGTATATATTTATATGTATATATATATATATAAATATGTATATATATGTATATCAGTGGCGGGCCGTCAGGGCCTTCAAGGCCTTCTCTGCTGGCCTAAGAAATATCTGAATCATATTATATTTTGTCCATCAATACGTACTTATTATTCCAAATGGTCTGTTAGCTTCCTTTCATTGCTTTTTCCCCTGGTTGCACTGCTTCCAGATGCATGTTTTCATATTGAAGCATTTAACTAATAACATTTCAGCCATTATTTGTTGCCAGATCAGATCTGCCTCAAAGCCTGCACAATCAGTTCTTGCGGGCTCTGCTGCATTAAACTAGACTGTTGCTTTTAACCAATCAGATTTCGAGTTGGCAACCCCACAATGATTTTTCATAGGCGTTAGCATTTTGCTGGCTGGGACATGTCATTGCTTTCACAAACTATGATTGGCTAGTAGGCGGGCCAAAGCAGTACCGAGGCAGCCGAGATCGCAAACTCCACCCACTATGCCCGACAGAAGCAAAAACAAATAGATTCTGTTTGCTCACAAAGCTATTTTCAGGACTTTTTCAGGAAAAAAATGGACATCATTAAGAAAGGGCGGTCAACTCCGAAGCTAGCAAGCTTGTTACAGAAAAATGGTTGAAAATGGTGTGTGGGGCACTTTCAGGGCGCTAAATTAGCTCCACAAGCAAATAGTATATTGTTGTGTTGATTTAATGCTATTTTCGAAACGGACTATGCCGGAAATATGACAGGACAGGCTCGACTTTCATCATTAGCTTCGATGGCGATAGGAAAGAAGGAAGAAAGAAAGGAGGATGGATATTGTGTAAAAAGGATTTTTGGTGAGTAAAATTACAAATATGGCTATATTCCTAAATAATATTTCAATTGTGGGCCAAGTTCTGATATCTGAAAAGCTCCAATGTTTGTATTTAAGCTCCAGTGTTTGTATTTAATCACAAAATGCTGCTAGGAAGTGGATTTTACCCCAGTTTAATTTTGGGCGTTTCACCATTGACGTCCATCGCTGTCTTTTCCCGGGAAAAAAATCACACCCCAGGCCTGGTTGTAATGTCTCAAAAGCTCCAGTATTTGTATTCAATCAATAAATGATGCTAGGAAGTGGATTTTAGTTAATTTTAGTATTTTAGTGCATTTTTTGTCATTTCACGTATGGACGTATCGACGTTCATCGCTGTCTTTTTACCGGGGAAATGATACTCCGGGCCCGGTTCTGATGTCTAAAAAGCTCCAGTATTTGTATTTAATCAATAAATGCTGTTTTTGGCTGGATTTTACCCCATTTTCGGGCAATGTTTGCCCGTACGCCATTGACGTTCATCGCTGTCTTTTCCCGGGAAAATCACCCCCTGGCCTGGTTTTAATGTCTGAAAAGCTCCAGTATTTGTATTTAATCATGAAATGCTGCTAGGAAGTGGATTTTACCCTATTTTTGTGCATTAATTTATTGATTATTTTTTTATGTGTCCCAGCTGTAGCTGCAGTAGAGGTTTTATAGCCATAAAATAGTTTTTGAGGGTTGGATTGATACGTTGAATGCGCTACCAGAAAATGCACCGCCCGCCACTGATGTATATATATATATATATGTATACATACATATACATGTATACGTACATATACATGTATACATACATATACATGTATACGTACATATACATGTATACATACATATACATGTATACGTACATATACATGTATACATACATATACATGTATACATACATATACATGTATACATACATATACATGTATACAGACATATACATATATACATACATGTGAAGAACATAATGTCATGGCTTTCTTACGTTTCCAGTTATTTCTACAACTCTGATTTTTATCTGACAGAGTGATTGGAACAGATACTTCTTTGTCATAAAAACATTAATGAAGTTTGGTTCTTTTATGACTTTATTATGGGTGAACAGAAAGTGATCAAATCTGCTGGGTCAAAAATATACATACAGCAGCGCTAATATTTTGTAACATGTCCCTTGGCCATTTTCACTTCAATTAGGCGCTTTTGGTAGCCATCCACAAGCTTCTGGCAAGCTTCTGGTTCTGGTTGAATCTTTGACCACTCCTCTTGACAGAATTGGTGCAGTTCAGTTAAATTTGATGGCTTTCTGACATGGACTTGTTTCTTCAACATTGTCCACAAGTTCTCAATGGGGTTTAAGTCAGGACTTTGGGAAGGCCATTCGAAAACCTTATATCTGGCCCTATTTAGCCATTCCATTACCACTTTTGATGTGTTTGGGGTCATTGTCCTGTTGGAACACCCAACTGCGCCCAAGACCCAATCTTCGGGCTGATGACTTTAGGTTATCTTGAAGAATTTGAAGGTAATCCTCGTTCTTCATTATCCCATTTACTCTCTGTAAAGCACCATTTCCATTGGCATCAAAACAGCGCCACAGCATAATACTACCACCACCGTGCTTGACAGTAGGCATGGTGTACTTGGGGTTAAAGGCCTCACCTTTTCTCCTCCAAACATATTGCTGGGCATTGTGGCCAAACAGCTCGATTTTTGTTTCGTCTGACCACAGAACTTTCCTCCAGAAGGTCTTATCTTTGTCATGTGATCAGCAGCAATCTTCAGTCAAGCCTTAAGGTGCCGCTTTTGGAGCAAGGGCTTCCTTCTTGCACGGCAGCCTCTCAGTCCATGGAGATACAAAACACGCTTGACTGTGGACACTGACACCTGTGTTCCAGCAGCTTCTAATTCTTGGCAGAATCTTCACCCTCCTGACCAATTTTCTCTATTTCTTCAGCATTGTCCACAAGTTCTCAATGGGGTTTAAGTCAGGACTTTGGGAAAGCCATTCGGAAACCTTATATCTGGCCCTATTTAGCCATTCCATTACCACTTTTGATGTGTTTGGGGTCATTATCCTGTTGGAACACCCAACTGCGCCCAAGACCCAATCTTCGGGCTGATGACTTTAGGTTATCTTGAATAATTTGAAGGTAATCCTCGTTCTTCATTATCCCATTTACTCTCTGTCAGGCACCATTTCCATTGGCAGAAAAACAGCGCCACAACATAATACTACCACCACCGTGCTTGACAGTAGGCATGGTGTACTTGGGGTTAAAGGCCTCACCTTTTCTCCTCCAAACATATTGCTGGGCATTGTGGCCAAACAGCTCAATTTTTGTTTCGTCTGACCACAGAACTTTCCTCCAGAAGGTCTTATCTTTGTCATTTGATCAGCAGCAATCTTCAGTCAAGCCTTAAGGTGCCGCTTTTGGAGCAAGGGCTTCCTTCTTGCACGGCAGCCTCTCAGTCCATGGAGCTGCAAAACACGCTTGACTGTGGACACTGACACCTGTGTTCCAGCAGCTTCTAGTTCTTGGCAGAATCTTCACCCTCCTGACCAAATTTCTCTATTTCTTCAGCATTGTCCACAAGTTCTCAATGGGGTTTAAGTCAGGACTTTGGGAAAGCCATTCGAAAACCTTAATTCTCGCCTGATTTAGCCATTCCATTACCACTTTTGATGTGTCTTTGGGGTCATTGTCCTGTTGGAACACCCAACTGTGCCCAAGACCCAATCTTCAGGCTGATGACTTTAGGTTATCTTGAAGAATTTGAAGGTAATCCTCCTTCTTCATTATCCCATTTACTCTCTGTAAAGCATCAGTTCCTTTGGCAGCAAAACAGCGCCACAGCATAATACTACCACCACCGTGCTTGACAGTAGGCATGGTGTACTTGGGGTTAAAGGCCTCACCTTTTCTCCTCCAAACATATTGCTGGGCATTGTGGCCAAACAGCTCGATTTTTGTTTCGTCTGACCACAGAACTTTCTGTTGGAGTAATCATTATTATAAATGTGTTTGCAATGAATATAAAGCCTTATAATATACATGCTTACTATATTAATCAATATATTTGCTTATTAGGAATAGTAATGCTCATCCTAAATGTGTAACCATATTAAACAATATATATATATATATATATATATATATATATATATATATATATGTTGAATTAATGTGTTTTCAACGAAGACAAACGCTTAAGCCAAGGTCGCTCTCCAGGACAGCTGGGTCCAGCGAGAGATACAAGTTCGCAAAGACATAAAACAATACACTGAGTCCTTGCTCCGAGGACTGATTACTGGAAGATACGCCTCAACCCTTTCCCCAGATGCAAGTTCGCAATGAAGATCTGTGAAGGACGCTTAAATTGTTGTTGGTTCAGCGGATGGCTATCAAGCATATTGTTTTAATTTGTGACGCCAGTTTGACGCTCGGTTTGCTTGATTATGGAATTGTTTTGTTTCCTGCTTACGCAATTGGATCGAGTCGATAACCTTGTAATTGTTTTGATTTGAGGCCTTAAATGGGCAGGACATAATGCCACTCGTTAGAATAATCTTGTGGGGCGAGCGGCCAAACATATTTAACAGAATTAAATGTGATGTGACTACAGATGCCTTTTTTATTGAAAGCTGAATTGGAAAAACCTAAGGATAAACCTACAATTGGATAAACCTAACATTTGGTCCTTCGAGCCTGTGGTCAAGATACCGAAGCAGAATCCAGGTCGCTCCCGTTCGATATCTGGAAAGACCGTGCACGGCGTTTAAATACCCTTTTCCGGGCTGGATAACTCGAAGGAGCGCCTGGGTTCTCGACGGTTTCGACGACTAACCCTCTGAAAGAGACATCTGGGGTCATATCTGGTAAGTCCACGTGAATGTCTGCGTTTGTTGACGGGTTCCAAATGCGCGAAGGGGCATTGCACGTGAGGTCCATTTTTTTAAATAAGACTCGCGTCCAGGGGACTGCGACACGCGTCCAGGGGACTGCGTTAAAAACCCTGGGTATACTAGTCGCTGCCAGGTAAAGAGACAGAGCTGGAGTCTATAAAACTATGGGCAGTTCGGGGTGTCCTGTGTCGTGGTCCGGAAAGGTACAAATATAACTCTGACAGTATATCAAGCTAGGGTATACATTTGTGTTGCGTGTGTTACGTGTTGCGTGTGTTACGTGTTGCGTGTGTTACGTATGTCCTTCCGCGGAAAAAAGAAATTTGCTAACTGATAACGGAGTGCACGCGAGCTCCCTTCAAAAATGGGCAGCTCGAATAAAAAAGCGGCTAGCGACGACGATCCAAAACAGCGTCTGCCGTGTAGAGATTGGAAGTTTGTTGAAAGTCAAAGCGCTACAAGGGTTAAACACCTAAACTTATGGATAAATAAATATGGATTTGCTGGCCAGCTTAATATGCATAAGATATTGATACTGCAGGATAAAATACGTGCTAAGCATGGGGGAAATCTTAACAAAATGGAGCAGGAGGGATATAATGATACCTATTATTGGTTTATGATACATGGGTTAAATCAGTTGATAACGGTGGGACTGGAAACACAGAGGCTGTGTTATTCCACAGAAAAGAGGACGAGGAGACTGGCCCGGTGGGGAAAAAGTGTGTTGTTGTTGTTGTTAAAAAGGAGGGCCCCCTCCGACAAATATGACCAGGTCGGGAGGGCCCGTGGGGGACATGGGGAGAAAACGCTATCTCCCCAGCCTGGGGCGCCGCCAATGAGTGATGTGTTTATTGAACAATATCCCATGATCGAAGTTGCTAATACTAATGTGGGCAAGGAGCAGGCTCCTACTAAATTTGGATGTTCGAATCCAAAAGCTGATGGTGGCCCGTTGTGTCATGACGGTCGTAATTTGAATTTGAGAATACATGAACTGATTGATCGGGTTACGGGGAAGTTTAAGACAAAAGCTAATTATACCGTGATCAGCAGAGCTAAGCAGAGGGATGGTGAGCCTTTTGCAGAATATCAAATCAGGATGACGGCTTGTTTTAAGGCCAACAGCGGCATCGCTGAAGACCACGCGGTGGGCAGCCTTTATCAGGAGCAGCTAAAAAATGTGTTGCATGATCATTCAAGTGTTGCATGCTCATTCAAATTATACTTATATATATTACATATATCGCTTGATTGCCTGGACAAAAAGGTCTCTAAAAACAAGGCAGGCCTGCTCAAAATGATTCGAATGAGGATTTTGAACATGAGGATGTTGAGCTAATTTTAAACCAGAGATCACATTCTTTGGGAATGAATTCAATTGGATTTTTTTGTGTGATGCTGAAAGTTGTAAAATGGCAATTAAAATGGTTATTTCAAAGTGCTAGGCATACTTGTTAATAGTAACTAAATGTACTGTCAATGTACTGGAATGAAATGGCTTAGTGTGGCTTATCCTGGTTTCGTTCCCGTCTGCTAGCGGGAACATTTTGGTTAACAGAAACACAAAACGGCAAATTAAATGTTTAGCGGGCTTGCCAAAACTGCGTTTTTTTTTCATATTCTAAACTTGCCAAATAATGCGTCGATTGCGGGGGAAGCGCTCTGTTTTGGTGCGGACGGTGTTAGACATTATAATACAGTATAGTATGCGCGCGGACCGCACAAGCGACTAAAATTTTTGGGGGACCCCTTCCGTGGAGAATATTACAATAATTGGCCTTGGGGGTGCTGAAGCAAACTTGAGGGCAGAAATGGGTTTTTGCTATGATATAGTTATGTTTGCAGCATATTGTGATTATGGGGTCTTGGCAAAATATTGTGATATAGTTGGATATCGGGAGAATAATTAATTTAGGTTATTAATTTAGTCTTCTCTAAAAAATATTATGATGGTGCACAGGAGGTAAGGCTTTGTGCACAAAAAGAAAAAAGAGCGTTTTGGGATTTGTAAACAAAAGATAAGAATGCTGCTTCTGCAGCGAGCGTGAAGGTCACAGTCAGCGGCTAAGGGCGCGCTTCCGTTTAAACATTTCAGAATAAGAACAATCATGGTCTGCAAGGGATGCAGGGTTCCGCAATTATCTTCGCATTTATTTTTGGGATTTAATAAGAAATGGCTTTCGAGGTGATAGAAAATCTGTTTGGCAAAGATTGATTTGGTAAAAGCTTTGGAATTGGGAATAATACTATTATTATTATTTTCTTTTTTCTTTTGTGAAGTTCAAAGGGCTCTTAATTGAAGAGAGCTAGTTTTGGAGGATAAAACGATTGCTGGTTAAAGAAAAATGAATGGATTTTTTTACAATATTATGGCATATTGGTGACAATTTGTGGGTCCTTTATTAAGCCTTGAAAATTGTAATTAGGAAATGCCTAGTAAAAGGTGGATTTCTCTAATTTAATTGTAGATTTTTCTTGTGGTAACAGGGAGCTATAAGAAATGGCTCTTATCTTAAGTAAACATAGTATGGGGTGATTTGCAATTTATGTCTTAGGTATTAAGAGTTATTTGGTTGTTAAAGAAATCAGACATGAAATTAATAATGCGGAAATGAGAAATTTCATGGCATTCGTCCAAATTGTTAGGTAAATTGAACCTGGCTGGGGTAGATAAGATAATTGGTTAAGGATAGGCATAGTTTCCCTAGAAGAAACATGGAGCGTCTTTCAGTGCACAAAAGGCGTTCCTTGTTTGACCTAGAGGGGGAATATGCTTTGGTATAGGTCATATTGATGACTATTGGGACGTTATTACTGTCTATTACTTTAGGGGCATACAAATTAAGAATTTAGCCAAAACTTACTGCATTGCAATTATGGGGTTAATACACCTGAATGTTACGGTGATAACGATTGGCAATAACAAGCTTAGATAAAGGGGAATATCTACAAAAAAAAAAAAACATCTAAATTCAGGTGGGGCCTTTCATGGTGTGAAACAAGTGATGAAATAATGTCTATGTTTTAAAAATAACATCTCCAAATTATAAAATATCAACCTTGGAGAAATGCTTTAAGTAGATGGGTTGACTAGAATGGGCAAAATTCGATAACATTGAAAGGGGGTGTAACTTAATCCATAACATGGAGATAAAGTTTTTACAAACGGTTAAAATACTAAAAGGGGGTGTGTGTGTTTCAATGTGTCACAACTTTTCCGTTATTGCATTATTGGCGAATAGATAGTTAATCACAGCCACTCGCATGGCAGTCTACATGCTGACTGACTGGGGTAAGGGGCGGTGGCAATTGAACAAATTTCTATTTTTAGATATGTGGCATGTGAATCTAATACATTAATTATCTAGTTTCTTCAGGCATCAATCTTGCGGTTCGAGGATCTACTAATTCGGAGTGGATCCAGACCTTCCGGAGTGTGGAGTATTCCTGGTGTTCTCAAGAATTCGTAGGTTTTCTCTGGGTACTCCAGTTTTACTCCAACAAACCAAAATTATGGATGATTGGGGGAGCACTCTAAATTCCTTGATTATGAGTGCGAGCGTGGATGAGTGTCTGTCTTTTGTGTTTCAGTTGGCTAGCCACCAAGATATATCAATATTCTAATATCAAGGTGGAATATTTCTGGAGTCGCTGATAAGCCTTTCGAGGACGGCGGTGGCAGAGTAGGACAGAAACAAAAAAAAAAGAGAAATGAAAAGAATTTCGCCAAATGAAATTTTTTGATTTCTGCAATGGGAAATTTTGGGAACCTGGGGGACTAAACAAAAACAAAAGACTTATCTGGGAGGGCTGCCATTTTGAGTCATGGTAAATTTCATGCCTAAAAAAAAAAATTAAAAAAAAAAAAAAAAAAAGGGGGAGGTTATATATATTCAATCTATATGCAGATATATGGCCAAAACACGGGCGATTCCCCCTCATGTCAAGCTACAAAAGCTACATATCCATTTCAAAGGATACATATGGATTTAAACAGATTGGGGAAACCTTGTTGCAGAAACTGGTCTAGATTGGCAAGCTTGGATGACACACCCGTGCGAAAAAACCATCAGGCCTTCGATAAAATTAAACCATACGGTGGGGGCATTACAAATCATTATTCAGACTGACAAATTAACTTGTGGATCCTTGTCTGACGTTTTTCCTAAGTCCATGGGCAGGTGGAGAAGACTCTTTTTACAAAATTCTACAATTGTGTCTCAACAACAATGACCATGTCTATGAGACGGTAAGAAAATCGTCAGAGATGGAAACACCCGGATTCGCCCTAGTAAAATTAAAATCTGAGATGACCAGAGAATTCATTTCTGCAACAGGGAGTTCCCAAACGGGAGGCGGTAAGAAAAATTGGTTACTGTTGATGGAAAATGCAGCTAATACTATAAATCAAACCTGGATAACATGTATTGTTACATACATGTATATACATACATACATAACATGTATTGTGTAAAGGAGATAATGACAAAAGAAGATGTAAGCCCAAAATGTATGAAATGGAATAATGTCTACCCAGTTACAACGGCAGCAAAGGACAAGCCTAACTTTTCAACACATGTCGCGTTTAATCATTTTACCTGCTTAGTCCTCACAGGGCACGGTCCGGCACTGGGAGCGATAAATGTGACGTGGTGTGCCCACGTCCTAAAACAGACTGCACCCCTGATTCCACGTTCTGACCTATGGTGGTGGTGGGGTCAAAACAAATTATACGACTCCTGCCAAAATGACAGCAGGACTTTGTGCCTTGGTCTCACTGCTATTACCAGTGTCTGTTTTTCCATCTACAGTAGAGAAGATACAATTGGCTGCACAGAAATCCGGTATGATGGCGGGCCCCTCGCGACGGCGTCGATCGGCATAGAGAGAGGGTGATCCGACATACATTGATGCGATTGGCATCCACGGGGCGTACCAGATGAGTATAAGTTGGCTAATCAGATCACAGCAGGTTGGGAGTATATTTTTCTTTTAATTACTCCAAACAAAAATGTTGATTGGATAAATTACCTGCATTACAATGTCCAAAAACTTGGAAATTATACTGAACAGGGATTTGTGGCGATAAAGGAACTGGCAGCCACTAGTCTGATGGCGTTCCAGGATCGTGCAGCGGTTGAAATGCTTCTTGAAGGAGCAGGGGGCGTATGCAACGTTTGAAAATGTTGCACTCAACAACACGCCCCCCACTGGGTCCCACACCAGGGCCAACGATGGCCTGCAGACCCTAAACCGCAAGATGAAAAAGCATCCTGGAGTAGAATAATGTCCGCTGACAGATTTGTGGCCTCACTAATAATGATTTGGCCTAATTTGTTGCATTTTCCGTAGCCCTTTTTGCTACGATTTTGACATTATGTGGGTGTTGTATTATTCCCTGCTTAAGATCTTTGATAAGCCGACTTATAACCACTGCGATTGCCCCTACAAATTCCAAATTGCATGAATTATATCCCCTACTGATGAAACGTGCTGACACTAACAGTGAATTCCAGGAGCATGGTAATTCTGAGGATGGATTGGACGAAAATGATCTTGTCTTCTGCTTTTCAGACCTGCCGAACGAGTAGGGCCTAAGCGGGTAAAATTAAAACAGCCAACGGAGATATCCCTCTCTTCTTGGATTTGCCATAAAATAAATAACGAACATATAATAAAAAAGGGGGGAATGTTGGGTTCATTCTGGGATGTTACTATATGTTCATTTGGAATTAATGGAATAAAGCTGAAAGGAAGTTTTATTAAGGGGATCATGTGCAAATTTATAATATAGGGGGGAATGTTGGAGTAATCATTATTATAAATGTGTTTGCAATGAATATAAAGCCTTATAATATACATGCTTACTATATTAATCAATATATTTGCTTATTAGGAATAGTAATGCTCATCCTAAATGTGTAACCATATTAAACTATATATATATATATATATATATATATATATATATATATATATATATATATATATATGTGTTGAATTAATGTGTTTTCAACGAAGACAAACGCTTAAGCCAAGGTCGCTCTCCAGGACAGCTGGGTCCAGCGAGAGATACAAGTTCGCAAAGACATAAAACAATACACTGAGTCCTTGCTCCGAGGACTGATTACTGGAAGATACGCCTCAACCCTTTCCCCAGATGCAAGTTCGCAATGAAGATCTGTGAAGGACGCTTAAATTGTTGTTGGTTCAGCGGATGGCTATCAAGCATATTGTTTTAATTTGTGACGCTAGTTTGACGCTAGGTTTGCTTGATTATGGAATTGTTTTGTTTCTTGCTTACGCAATTGGATCGAGTCGATAACCTTGTAATTGTTTTGATTTGAGGCCTTAAATGGGCAGGACATAATGCCACTCGTTAGAATAATCTTGTGGGGCGAGCGGCCAAACATATTTAACAGAATTAAATGTGATGTGACTACAGATGCCTTTTTTATTGAAAGCTGAATTGGAAAAACCTAAGGATAAACCTACAATTGGATAAACCTAACACTTTCCTCGAGAAGGTCTTATCTTTGTCATGTGATTAGCAGCAATCTTCAGTCAAGCCTTAAGGTGCCGCTTTTGGAGCAAGGGCTTCCTTCTTGCACGGCAGCCTCTCAGGCCATGGAGATGCAAAACACGCTTGACTGTGGACACTGACACCTGTGTTCCAGCAGCTTCTAATTCTTGGCAGAATCTTCACCCTCCTGACCAATTTTCTCTATTTCTTCAGCATTGTCCACAAGTTCTCAATGGGGTTTAAGTCAGGACTTTGGGAAAGCCATTCGAAAACCTTATATCTGGCCCTATTTAGCCATTCCATTACCACTTTTGATGTGTTTGGGGTCATTGTCCTGTTGGAACACCCAACTGCGCCCAAGACCCAATCTTCGGGCTGATGACTTTAGGTTATCTTGAAGAATTTGAAGGTAATCCTCGTTCTTCATTATCCTATTTACTCTCTGTCAGGCACCATTTCCATTGGCAGCAAAACAGCGCCACAACATAATACTACCACCACCGTGCTTGACAGTACGCATGGTGTACTTGGGGTTAAAGGCCTCACCTTTTCTCCTCCAAACATATTGCTGGGCATTGTGGCCAAACAGCTCAATTTTTGTTTCGTCTGACCACAGAACTTTCCTCCAGAAGGTCTTATCTTTGTCATTTGATCAGCAGCAATCTTCAGTCAAGCCTTAAGGTGCCGCTTTTGGAGCAAGGGCTTCCTTCTTGCACGGCAGCCTCTCAGTCCATGGAGCTGCAAAACACGCTTGACTGTGGACACTGACACCTGTGTTCCAGCAGCTTCTAATTCTTGGCAGAATCTTCACCCTCCTGACCAATTTTCTCTATTTCTTCAGCATTGTCCACAAGTTCTCAATGGAGTTTAAGTCAGGACTTTGGGAAAGCCATTCGAAAACCTTAATTCTCGCCTGATTTAGCCATTCCATTACCACTTTTGGGGTCATTGTCCTGTTGGAACACCCAACTGTGCCCAAGACCCAATCTTCAGGCTGATGACTTTAGGTTATCTTGAAGAATTTGAAGGTAATCCTCCTTCTTCATTATCCCATTTACTCTCTGTAAAGCATCAGTTCCATTGGCAGCAAACAGCCCCACAGCATAATACTACCACCACTGTGCTTGACGGTAGGCATGGTGTACTTGGGGTTAAAGGCCTCACCTTTTCTCCTCCAAACATATTGCTGGGCATTATCGCCAAACAGCTCGATTTTTTTCTCCTCCAGAAGGTCTTATCTTTGTCCATGTGATCAGCAGCAAACTTCATTCGAGCCTTAAGGTGCTGCTTTTGCAGCAAGGGTTTCTTTCTTGCACGGCAGCCTCTCAGTCCATGGAGATGCAAAACACGCTTGACTGGACGCTGACACCTGTGTTCCAGCAGCTTCTAATTCTTGGCAGATCTGCTTTTTGGTGATTCTCGGTTGAATCTTCACCCTCCTGACCAATTTTCTTTCAGCAGCAGGTGATTGCTTGCGTTTTCTTCCTGATCGTGGCAGTGCCAAAACAGTGCCATGCACTTTATACTTACAAACAATTGTCTGCACTGTTGCTCTTGGGACCTGCAGCTGCTTTGAAATGGCTCAAAGTGACTTTCCTGACTTGTTCAAGTCAAGGATTCGCTTTTCCATGCTGAAATCCTTTGACTTTCCCCATTTTAGCGTTTGTGGGCGTTTGCATCCAATGAGCCCTATTTAAATGGCCTCAGAGAAGTCACCAGCTGTAGTCACTCATAATCACTCACAATAAGTTAAGAGGCCATGCTATGAAACTCATTTCACTGACACAACTTTCTAAGTCACCAAAAGTTTTTTTTCCACGACAACGCACTCGTAAACGGAACAAACAAATTTAAATTAACTTGGATTAATATATACAGACACTCAAACATACGTTTAATGTAACTTTACACAAAACTGAATTCTAATTTTGTTGTAATCTTTTGTTACCTTCGTTTTCCGGGTTGGCGGTTTGCCATGCCTCCACCCTCACGTTCGCTATCGATGGACTGTTTGCTGTTGTATTGCCTTCAAAATATTCCCAAAATGATGCACACAAATGTCCTCACAATAGGATAACGCACGACCACTTGCCAACGAGAAAGTCTTTAAAGAACGATCGCGGGAGCTTCTTTCCTTAGAAAGAATAACAGGAAATACAATAGTTAAGCTTACCCACGTATTGATTGTGGGTAATGAAGTTTTATTCTGAGAAAGGTTGCCATTCCCTATGGGTGTTGTGTGCACGAGTATACTTCATTACCCAGAAAGCCCTCTTTTTGCCCGCGTATGCGCGTTGTGCGTTTCCTGGTCTTAGGAGAAACTCGTCTGAATTAATCGTTCCGTGCTCGTAAATATTGTTATACATGAAAGATATGCAAAAAAGACCTGGCTTGGTCGCATGACGAAATTTTGATTGCATGACGGGCGAATTATTCGATCGAAATTTCCGCCGTAAGACGAGAATTTTGTATGACGAGCGGTCGTATGACGAGGTACCACTGTAGTAGCTAGCTAGTAGGTAGCGTAACTATTCCGGGGCTGTCTTCCATGCTTCGCAAGGCTGTGTTGATGCCGATCGCCAGGCCACAATCCATTCGCAAATAGTAGCAGCTAGTAGGTAGCGTAACTATTCCGGGGCTGTCTTCCATGCTTCGCAAGGCTGTGTTGATGCCGATCGCCAGGCCACAATCCATTCGCAAATAGTAGCTAGCTAGTAGGTAGCGTAACTATTCCGGGGCTGTCTTCCATGCTTCGCAAGGCTGTGTTGATGCCGATCGCCAGGCCACAATCCATTCGCAAATAGTAGCTAGCTAGTAGGTAGCGTAACTATTCCGGGGCTGTATTCCATGCTTCGCAAGGCTGTGTTGATGCCGATCGCCTTTTTAAATGCAAATATCGTATTTTCACGACTATAAGGCGCACATAAGTCTTAAATTTTCTCCAAAATAGACAGGGCACCTTATAATCCAGTGCGCTTCATATATGGACCAATACTAAAATTGTTTTCACAATAAAATAAAATAAATCAGTCGATAGGACATCTACAGCAAGCAGCCCCCAACTCTACTATTTTCCCGTAGATAAAGTACTGCGCAGTGACTGCTGGGATATAGAGTTCTTATTACACCCAGTTCTTCAATACACCCAGTATGACGGCAAGCAGACTAATTTGGTGCTTGCCGTCATTTCGGCTGTATTTACAAAAGAAATCCTGCCGCTAGATGTTGGCGTCAACAGAGCATTCAAAGCTAGATTGCGAACGATATATATATTATATATATTAACTCGGAGCTTGCTGTCATTCCCTGAGGCTTGAGAACTACAACCGCTGGACTTTGGCTTCAACCGGGCTTTCAAAGCAAAGTTGCGAGCAGCATGGGAGCAGTGGAGAGGGGACCCGGCGTTTTGGAAGAATCATTTGGGCAATTGTTTAATTCGGACACAGAAAATGAGGACTTTGATGGTTTTGTGGGTGATGATGACGTGAGTACAATGGCTAAATAAGGTAGACCAAACTCAGTTTTGCTTCCGTTGCCTTTTTAAAAACGTGTTTTTAGCGTGCGGGTTTAGCGTGCATTTGGTGCATGTAGCGCCAAATTAGTGTGTTCGCCGTTGTAGTATATTGATACTATTAGTGCAAAGTTATCACAGCCATCAACCTGGGTGTATTGACAAAAGGACTATATAGCCCAGCAGTCACTGCGCACCGGAAATAGCGTCTGGGGCCGCTTCCGTAGCCAGCGCTATTACGGTTCGAAATTCATCCATAAATTATATATATATATATGCCATGCCTGGTTGCGTCTAAAAGAACGGTGCGTCCTTTGTGTCTAAAATACAGAAATAGCACTCGTTATTGACACTGCGTCTAAAAATACGATGCGCCGAATAGTCGTATATATACATACATATATATATACATACATATATATACTCCGTAATATATATACATACATATATATACATACATATATATATACATACATATATATACTCCGTAATATATATACATACATATATATACTCCGTAATATATATACATACATATATATACTCCGTAATATATATATATACATATATATACTCCGTAATATATATACATACATATATATACTCCGTAATATATATACATACATATATATACTCCGTAATATATATACATACATATACTCCGTAATATATATACATACATATACTCCGTAATATATATACATACATATATATACATATATATATACAGTGGTACCTCGTCATACGACCGCTCGTCATACAAAATGCTCGTCTTACGGGGGAAATTTCGATCGAATAATTCGCCCGTTATGCGGTCAAAATTTCGTGATGCGACCAAGCCAGGTCTTTTTTGCATATCTTTCGTGTATAACAATATTTACGAGCACGGAACTAATTAATTCAGACGAGTTTCTCATACGACCAGGAAACGCACAACGCGCATGCAAAAAGAGGGCTTTCTGGGTAATGAAGTATACTCCTGCACACAAAACCATAGGCAATGGCAACCTTTCTCAGAATAAAACTTCATTATCCACAATCACTACGTAGGAAGCTCAGCTATGTCATTTCCTGTTATTCTTTCTTAGGAAAGCTCCCGCGATCGTTTTTTAAAGACTATTTCTCGTTGGCAAGTGGTCGTGCGTTATCCTATTGTGAGGACATTTGTGTGCATCATTTTGGGAATATTTTGAAGGCAATACAACAGCAAACAGTCCATCGATAGCGAACGTGAGGCGTGGCAAACCGCCAACCCGAAAAACGAAGGTAACAAAAGATTACAACAAAATTAGAATTCAGTTTTGTGTAAAGTTACATTAAACGTATGTTTGAGTGTCTGTATATATTAATCCAAGTTAATTTAAATTTGTTTGTTCCGTTTACGAGTGCGTTGTCGTGGGGAAAAAAAGGAACCCCCCGCCCACGCCCCAAAACGTCTCTGTCTCCCGTCTGCGAAATCTGCCCAATTTTAGTTAGATTAAACACATTTTATTACTATTAAACCACTAGTTATGTGTTACTTTGTTAATAGATGGCGAATTAGAAGAAATAAAAAATTTTTTCCAATCCAATATCCTGTTTTGGTGTTTTTTCAGAGTGCTGGAATGAATTAATTTGTTTTCCATTCATTTCAATGGAAAACGTCCGCTCGAGTTACGAGAATCTCGTCATACGAGCTCAGTTCCGGAACGGATTAAGCTCGTATCTCGAGGTACCACTGTATATACATACATATATACATACATATATATATACATATATACATACATATATACATATATATACACACATATATACATATATATACACACATATATACACACATATATATACACATATATACACATATATATACATATATATACACATTTATACATATATACACATATATACATATATATACATATATATATACCGTATTTTCTCGATTTTAACGCGCACTCGAAAATAACACGCAGGTAATTTTGGGCCAAAAACATCTGGAAAAACACAGTAATCGAAAATAGTGCGCACCTTTGGGCAATTGACGTTCTCTTTCTTACAGATAGGTCGTGTTGTTGCATAAACTTATAGCACCAACATGCAGACGATTTGAAGCCGGAATCCTTGTTGTTGTTTTTTCATGATTTTCAGGGCGAGGATACGCAGCTCGACTGTGTTGATGGCACACCCTGCAGCTCTTCTCTCAGCAATCGTTTTAAGAAGTTCTTTCTCTAACTCTGGGAACATTGCTATTCTTCCACGTCCTGATGCTTTTGCTGTTGCTTTTTCTTTCAATAATGAGTCTTTCTTCTTCCTCCAACCACGGATGTTAGCTTCACTAATATCGAATTTTCTTCCAGCTTCTCTGTTGCCCAATTCCTCTGCCACTTTGATGACTTTTCTTTTGAACGCTGCGGTATAACTTGCTCGTTTTGATGCCATGTTGCTTGTACAATGTCCAAAACTGAACTGAGAGAGGGTGAACTGAGACGAGTACGAGGCTAGAGGGGGGCAGTGGTGGTCTCGGCTTTCCGATTTTCGATCGGCTTTACGAGATGACGTAAAACCGAAAATTTATAATCGTACCGAGCGCGGCAGGCTCCGAAAATCAGCCAATCAGCGAGCTGGAATGCAATACAAAATGGACGCTTCCATTTTGCACTACTGACGGTAAGTTCATGGTGTTTTTATGCTGTTACAGGAAAAATATTGGCGTTGACCATTTGTCTCTA
>NC_135393.1:1265000-1466792 GCF_051989625.1 Stigmatopora argus
AAGCCTTTGATTCTTCTCATTGTTATATCAGCATCGACAATTCATTCCAAAACGTCACGTAACTCGTGCAACGCTGCCTGCCCGAACTACAATGTTGGCCATTTGTTAGCAATCCGGTAGCAAAGCTTTTAATTTGTGTTCGATCCATTTTCCAAACGTTCACACCCGCATTCTGTTGTCATAAAAGCGCTGCAAGCACATGGAAGTTAAATGTCTTGTCACTCCCCTGGGATGTTTTGAATGGATTTACCGTAATGCTTGGAATGCGCGGGGAGGCTATTTTAGGGTGACTGTCCGTCCGCTGAGTTGATCTCAAGTAGCGTGCCGGCAAGAAATAAAACTAGTCACTCAAGCGGTTAGGGCCATACAAAAATAGAATTTAGTGCACAGAGAAGATGCACCGACCGATTGGGCGCATTGATCATTTTCAAGAAAAAATTAGACTTTAAAATGCGCCATATAGGTGTGAAAATACGGTAGTTGAATTGAATGCTTTTATTGTCGTTATACATTGTCATTCATTCATTAATTTTCTGAACCTCTTATCCTCACAAGGGCCGTGGGGGGTGCTGGAGCCTATCCCAGTTGACTTCGGGCACCAGGCGGGGGACACCCTGAATCAGTGGCCAGCCAATCGCAGGGCACGAGGAGAGGGAGAACCATTCGCGCTCACACTCATACCGATGAGTAATTTAGAGTTTTCAACCAGTTCGGAATGTGGGAGGAAACTGGAGTACATGGAGAAAACCCATGCATGCCCTCCACACAGGAGAATCGACCTGGGATGAACCCTGGACCCCAAACTGTGAACGTTGCTGCCTGTCTACTGAATGAGCAACCGAAAAGCCTGGATCCTTCACAAAGGACTGGTTCTTAAACTGTTTCATCCCGAACGCGAAGCTGTACCTCGCTGAAAGGGGGCTGACCTTAAAGGTCTGGTCTGTGCAGGAGGACTTGGACTAAAATTCATTTACCTGTTTTTGAGGGATTTATATTCAGAAGAGAGGAATTATTTTCGCTGATTACAGTATTTAAAGTATTTACATTTTTTTATATATAGATTATATTATTAGTACAGTCCCCCTCCCCCCACTGGGCCGCTCAGACCACAACCTGGTCCATCTGATCCCCACCTACATCCCTATGGTGAGGAAAATAAAACCTACCACGAGGATCATACAAAGATGGACCGAGGAGACCAGCATGGTACTGAGGGACTGTTTTGAGACCACTGACTGGGAGGTGCTGTGCAATTCACATGGTAATGACATTGACAGCTTGACCCACTGCATCACAGATTATATTAACTTCTGTGTTGAGAACATTCTACCCTCCAAGAAGGTCCGTTGTTTCTCCAACAATAAGCCGTGGGTCACCAGGGATCTAAGGGCCCTCCTGAACAAGAAGAAGAGGGCTTTTAGGTCTGGGGAGAAGGAGAGCCTGAAAATGGTCCAGAAGGAGCTGAAGAGAGAGATGAGGAAGGGTAAGACTATCTACAGGAGGAAGCTGGAGAACCAACTCCAGAGAGGCAACACCAAAGAGGTCTGGAGGAGCTTGAGGACTATTTCGGGCCATGGAGGCAACAGCGAGAGAGACCCGGAGTCTGGCGGCAGGGAGTGGGCCAATGAACTGAATCAGTTCTTTAACAGATTCAGTCCTGCCCCCACTCCCCTGACCCCCCAGACCAGAAGCAACGCTCCCCCCTCGTTCTCCTCCCCTTCCCCCCCCTCTTCCACCGGTCTCTGCATTACTGTCGATCAGGTAATAAAACAGCTAAAGAAGATCGAGGCAAGGAAGGCTACCGGTCCAGACGGCCTCAGCTCCAGACTACTGAGTGTGCGGATCAGCTTGGTATAGTGATTCTGCATATTTTCAACCTCAGCCTCAGTCTGCAGAAGGTCCCCACCTTGTGGAAAACTTCCTGTGTGGTCCCAGTTCCTAAGACTGCGTACCCCAGGGAGCCAAGCCACTTCAGGCCGGTAGCATTAACCTCTCACCTGATCAAGACATTGGAGAGAATCATCCTCAATCACCTCAGCCCCCTGATGAATGCAGAGCTGGACCCTCTGCAGTTCGCCTATCGTCTAGGTATTGGTGTGGAAGATGCTACCACCTACCTGATGCACAGGTCTCTTTCACACCTGGAGAACACGGGAAGCACGCTGAGAATGATGTTTTTTGACCTCTCCAGTGCGTTCAACACCATTCAGCCGGTCCTACTGAGAGGGAAACTGGAAGAGGCTGGAGTAAGGAACCACCTAGCCGCATGGATCATCGACTTCCTCACTGACAGACCACAATATGTGAGACTCCAGGACTGTATGTCTGATTGGTAGCTTGTAGCACGGGGCCCCCACAAGGCACAGTGCTCTCCCCACTCCTCTTCTCCCTCTACACATCAGACTTCAAACATAATACAGACACCTGCCACCTCCAGCAGTTCTCGGACAACACCCCTATTGTTGGACGAGTGACGGACGGGAACAACCTGGAGTACAGGGGAGTCATCACAGCCTTTGTTGACTGGTGTAGGCAAAACCACCTCTACATCAACACCAGTAAGACAAAGGAAATGGTCATCGATTTTCGGAGGAATCCTCAACAGACCACTCAGGTGTACATCCAGGGTACAGACATTGAAATCGTGGAGAATTTTAAGTACCTGGGTGTTCACCTCAACAACAAACTAGATTGGTCCACAAACATAGATGCCCTGTACAAAAGGGGCCAGAGCCGCCTCTACCTACTGAGGAGTAGTGCCTTTGGAGTGTGCAGGACACTGCTGAGGACTTTCTACGACACTGTGGTGGCATCTACAGTGTTTTATGCAGTGCTCTGTTGGGGATGCGGGAGCACGGAGAGGGACAGGAACAGGCTGAATAAGCTGGTCAGGAGGGCCAGCTCTGTTCTGGGCTCTCCTCTGGACTCTGTGGAGGAAGTGGGAGAGCGGAGAAGGCTGACCAGGATGATGTCCATCATGGACAGCACCTCCCACCCCCTGCATGAGTCTGTGGATTCCCTCCGAAGCTTCTTTAGCAATAGACTGCGGCACCCTCATTGCAGGAAGGAGCGCTTCCGCATATCCTTCCTCCCATCAGCTGTCAGGCTCTTTAACAAAAAAAATGGCTGAGTGTTGAGACCTACCGTATGCGTGCATGTATATTTGTGTATGTATGTATATATGTGCTAAGCAACACGCTTATTTATTTATATATTTATTCATGTATTTGTTTATTAACTTACTTTTACCTATCTATTTATGTCCAAAATGCCTTCCTATTCCTGCATCCTCACCCTCTTGCTACTGTGACAACAAAATTTCCCGAATACGGGATGAATAAAGTTATCCAATTTATATTTAGATATTGAAGAGTGAAAACAGTTGATGTTCACTCGCGTGTTCGTCCAATGGTCCATGTGGCTCAATATTGGAGTGTGCAGGACACTGCTGAGGACTTTCTACGACACGGTGGTGGCATCTACAGTGTTTTATGCAGTGGTCTTTTGGGGATGCGGGAGCACGGAGAGGGACATGAACAGGCTGAATAAGCTGGTCAGGAGGGCCAGCTCTGTTCTGGGCTGTCCTTTGGACCCTGTGGAGGAAGTGGGAGGGCGGAGGATGCTGACCAGGATGATGTCCATCATGGACAGCACCTCCCACCCCCTGCATGAGTCTGTGGAGTCTCTCTGAAGCTCTTTCAGCAATAGACTGCTGCACCCTCATTGCAGGAAGGAGCGCTTCCGCAGATCCTTCCTCCCATCAGCTGTCAGGCTCTTTAACAAAAAAATGGCTGTGTTAAGACCTACCATATGCATGCATGTACATCTATATGAATGTATATATGTGCTTATATATGTATGTGTATATATATGTACATATATATATATATATATATATATATATATATATATATATATATATATGGATGTGAATATGTATGTGTGTATATGTAAATTATATATATTTCAGCAACATGCTTATTTATTTATATATTTATTCATGTATTTATTAACTTGCTTATTACCTATCTATGTATAAAATGCCTTTCCTATTTCTGCATCCTCACCCTCTTGCTATTGTGACAACGAAATTTCCCGAATACGGGATGAATAAAGTTATGCAATCCAATCCAATACCTTGACATACGAGTAACATTCCGGGCAAATATTTACCTTGAGATACGAGAGAAATTTTGAGATACGAGCATTCGAGACAGGCAGGTGGCCAGGCCGCGAGAGGCTTCTTATGATGTCACTTTCTCGCCGCGTCTCCCTCGTTTAAAGATCTCTACGAGCACCGGGCCGAGCGTTGCATTTTTCCGTGTTTTTTTTTGCGTTAGTCAGTGCAGAATTAAGGGAAACACAATGGATCCAAAGTAGGCCGGTGCAATGAAGGGTAGTGCGAAGAAAAGTTGTATGATGACTGTTATGACTCACCCTGGTGGTAAGATGTACCAGGGAGTCGCAACTACCACAGCAGAAAAACCCGGCCAATGAGGAGACAGACACGCAAGGCAATTAACATTACATGATAATTTATTAACAACAAAGTCAACAGAAAACCGGGACTATGGGACAACATAGGGGAAGCAAAAGATACTAAAGTGGCACCCTTAAATAAAAAAGGTAACCCCCCCCCCCCTGACAGGTGTTCAAATGAACACCCCAAAATACAGGAAATAAGGCCTCAGGGTGCCACTGTGAGAACTGATGGAATAAAAGTCTAGACACAGAAATAAACTACATGTATAAGTGCAACAACTATATGTATACCCCGGGGTGTCTAAACTTATCTAAAGCCCCTATGTAGCCCTAAATAATTAACTTTAGTAAAACATAAATACCCAATATAACAATCAATTTAGTACTCACAAATAAGGTGAAGCTGGGGCAAACAAAACTTATTTAACTTTGGACATTGGTGCCTTCTAAAGCAAGTAAGGACTCCACTGCCTTAGCACCTGCATGCCAGGCAGTCGAGCCCAGAACTGAAAAATAGGAGGGTTTAAGTAAGGGCAGGATGCGGACCATGATTGGAGGAGGGATGAGTGGGAAGTCGTCACAGCTGTGTTGGCCTGGGCAGGGCTCTGCCACAGGTGTGGAGCCACAGCTCCAGGCAACTGCTAAACAAAACCAAACACCAAACAATACAACCCACCACATAATGTATACCCAGGCTGACAGCCGTAACAATGACATTCGATATTAAGCACGAAATAATGGAAAAACATGAGTAATGCACGCGTAACTGAGCTGGCTCGCCAATACGTATGGAGAAGCAGGAAGTTGTCCTCGAAAGCCGCGGTAGAACACATTGACCTCTTTCCCTTGCTTATTTCACAAGAAGGTTTAAATTTATGTAACGTAAGATAAAAAAGTGTGTATAGGTATCTAAGTTCATTTAAGATAAATTTAAAGTTTGTTACGTTACGAGCGCATCCGTCAAGTGTCTCTCTCTCTCTCTTTGTCTCTCTGTCTCTCTCTCCCATCCGTGAACTCCCCATTGTATTCAATAATGCCTCATTTTTTATTGAACAATATAACCACTAGTTAATTGTTATTCTGTTAGTAGATGTTACGATCGGGGACAGAGGACCCCAAAGCAGGCAAAGGCAGCAAGTCTGGATGTGGAACTTTCTGTTTATTGAAAGCGTCCAAAAAACGGGCAAAGCACAAAGGGGAGTAGCGAAGGCGAGTCGTTAGTCGTGGCAGGAAGGTCGGTACCCAAGGAGTACATAGTGGAGTCTAGAACAAAGGTTTCAATGCTTGTGAGCGAGATCGTGGTCGGTGGTCATGGGGCTGAGCGTGCTTGGGATCCTGGGAACAAAACAAGAGGTCGGAGATCAGGAGAGGCACGCTAGGAGAAGGTACTTAACAGTAAACTTATTAAGACAATCCAGCGGCGTGGTCATGTTTTCGGTGGCTTTAAATCCTCCTCACTGGCTGATGAATCACACCTGGAAGTGCTTGAGTCATTAGGGGCTGGGCCTGCGATTGGATGGCAGGCACAACCAGCCTCCAGATGGTGAATTACAACCAATAAAAATATGTTTTTCCATTGTTGTATCCTTTTTTAGGTGTTTTTTTCAGAGGGTGGTAACAAAATATAATCCTGACATCCCCTTTTTATTAACTATATGCACATAATCTAATACCCTTATGTCTATATTTTAATGACTTTGTTTTATGACAAACATTATTCCACCCGGGGGGAATTTGCAGGTCTGCTCTTTACCTGAATTCCCCTTACTTCCAGGTCAGGTCTGAATAAGGAAAAACAAAATCATTCTCGTCCAATTCGCTTTCATATTGATCATAGTCACGGACATCCATGCTCTCACCAGTGGGGTGTTTAATAAGTGGATACAATTCTTAACGTTTGGAATTTTTACGGGCAATTGCAGTAATTATAAGTTGGTTTAGCAAAGAGCGTGAGCAGGGGATAAGACAACACCCACACAATGTCAAAGTAGTAGCAAACAGCCATTGAGATCACCACAGAGAAGGCCAATTCTTTATACTTGCTGAAGATTTTATCCCACCAGTCTGCCCAGGTGGACAGTTGCACTCCAGAATGCCTCTTAATATTCTGGTTCAGGTTCTGGTTAGGGACCCATTGGGTGACATGTCGTTGGGAATAAAGGTGCAACATTGATCTCCAAACATTGCACACGGCCCCTTGCTCCGCTAGTAGCATATAAACCGCTTTGCCGTCCTGGAAAGCCATGAGTCTGCTGGTTGCCAGCTGTTCCTTGATTGCTACAAATCTTTGTTCAGCATACCGTATTTACTCTCATATAAGTCGCACCCTTAAAAATGCCTTGATTTTTTTTAATTTGACAATTTCTCGCATATAAGTTGCCCCTCTAATTCCCAAATTTCACCTCCATATTCATGGTTTTAATAGGGATTACAAATGTGTTTCTTTGAAGGGAAAATCCTCAAGTGGTATATCTGAGAAACTGTATGAATCAAAAGCTTATTATTAGGGTCAATATCATAAGTTAATATGCGTGTCTTTGTAAATGCAAAATATCAAATTATTCAATTTGAAAAAAGAAATAAGTATCTAGATGAGAACCTGATGCTTTATAATTACAGAAATTACAATTTTCTTACCAGACGTTTAAGATGTCGTGGCAGCCATATTGCTTCTAATGTCAAAATATCTCAATACTTTCGTTGGTTCATATTACTCCAAAAGTTGTGACTTTCGAACACGAAATAAAACGAAAAAATATCAAGATGTAATTTTGTTTTATTTCAAAATCAAGGCTACTCGCATCTGGCCAGTCAGAGCACGTTTAACCAGGTTTAGACGGCAGTGCCCTAGGTAAGATGGCTGCCCCGGGACCTGGGTAAGATGGCTGTGCCCCGAGCGAGCAGTGACGGTAACGTGAGTTTTTTCACGTTTTATACAAGATACACACGTTATTTTTCTTGAAGTTCATTCATAGACGACAAAATAAATTTTGTTTAGCGTTTTAGCTCTTCATCTTTTCTCTATTTTGAAATAAATTACGGTATCGGCCACATTCGCTTGCGTCATGACGGCACGACGGCATTGCGTCATGACGGGACGACGGCATTGCGTTATGACGGCACCATTTTGTCGTGGTGTCATCGTGCCATGGCGGGGTCAACTTGCAGTTTCGTGCATGTCATGCTTTTATGCGCATAAAAGCCGTAATTTCCAAATTTTTGGACATTGTAATGAATGTTGTTCATCCTATCCATATTTCTTATTTGGAGTAACCCAAAGATAAATAGGCTCCCAACCTGCTGCAATTTCGCCAACCAACCCATACTCATCTGGTACGTCTCTGGGATGTAAATTGCATCAATGTATAAGTTGGATCGCTGTCCTTTGATGAGGATCAACGCTGTTGAGAGAGGGCAGCTACCTCACCGAGATTCTGAGCCACCAATTGTATCTCTACTGTAGATGTGAAAACAGATGATACTGGTAAGAGTAGTGAAACCAAAGCACATAGTCCTGTTTCTTTTTGACAGAAGTTATATAATCTATTTGCACCACCATCAGTCAAAACGTGGAATCAGTGGCGCAGTTTGTCTTGGAACATGGGTAAAGCAGGTCTCATTTACCAGCCCCAGATTCAGACCCTGCCCTGTAAGGTTCAAAGCATGTAAAGTTAGCTTAGGCAATATTGGTGGAAAAATGTGGTTGTCGTTTACTGCTTTCATAACAGGATAGACACTTTCATTCATTTTTCAATTTTTTTACTGTAATAAATAGCCCGACTGGCTTCCTCCATGTACAAATTCATTACTTCTCACCAGTACACTACACTTTTTTCCAAGAAAATAGAATGATGCAAACAAAAATTGTATACAGACGCTCCCCTACTTACGAACATTCAAGTTACGAACAACGGTACATACGAACATGTCTGCAAATTGTGTTTATGTCGAAAAATGTTCGTAAGTTCGATTTTGTATTGCGCGCCTTTTTCCAAGTAGTGCTTCTTTCCGCCGCTAATACCGACGCCTGGCGCTATGATAGCTCAGCTCACCTAGCATCCACCTTCCTCTGCCCAGTTCGTTGCAATGCGGAAGTGCGTGAACGTATCTCCAGTGCGCAAAGAACCTTTTTCATTTGTATCATTTAATATCTCGTGCATCTATTATTGAATATGGTTGGTGAAAAGCGAAAGACTTCTATTGAGGGAGGTGCAAGGAAGAGGCAAGCCATTTCATTTGAAATGAGTGGCAATAATAACGAAGCTTGCTGCGCGTCAGAAAGTGGTGAGCGTTGCACGTGAATACAACTTGAATCGTTCGACCGTCAGTACCATTTATAAACATAAAGATCGAGCAGCAGGACCCAAATATTGAACGTTGCACAAAGTTTGCAAATCAATTGAATGATGCCATACAGTGCTACCGCATCATTTATGATGAAAAAAAGAAAACTGCAATTGTCATTAGATAGCTTCTTTCGGCCAGTTTCTAGTAAATCTCTCTCTCTAATGTATGTAAACAGTACTGTATGTATTCTCTCCATTTTATTAAATGTTTTTTTCAGTACAAACCAGTGTGTGTTACTTATACAAGCCTTAAAAATACAAATGCACATATATAAACCTTCAATATACTTATATAGGCCTTAAACATACATTATAATACAAAATATAGCACTGAGCAACTTAGGAACAAATTCAACTTATGAACAATCGCTCGGAACCTAACTCGTTCGTAAGTAGGGGAGCGTCTGTACACTAAAAAAATAGGAAAAAAAATACAAAAGGCAAACCGGCCGGGCTTGATTCTTCACAGGAGTTCAAAAACCTCTCCAGCCAAGCCCAGAAAAACAGCTCTCTGTTCTCTGCAATGGTTACCTTCACATCAGTTAGCATTCAGAAATAAATGAATACATTTATATTTCCTAATAGAATTGAAACAACAACTCCCCCCTGTTCGCAAGGATTAATATATTAAGACTGTGCAATTTACAGCATTTAAGCCACATAACTTATAAAATGCGTGCTAATGAAGAACTCCAAATTAATTCAGTGTATCACGTTGCACATTTAAACCACTTGTTTGAAATTAAAAATACCCCACTCTAGTAGCCTTTTTGGCAAAAATTTAACATTACATTGTCTTTGTAGTTTGTCTATCATCTCCTATAAAACGTTCTTATTCAATGATTTTTCAATAGTTAGACATAAAATACAAATCTATTTAAATTTCTACCAATTATCCCCTTTGACATCAAAAAGATAAAGCACTACAGTTAATTTCAGCCATTAAATGCCAGGCCACTTTAGCTACATGCATATCAAGTCAGTTTGGATAATGGTAAGAAATTAAATGAACATAGCCTACTTCACTAAGAAGAATTCTGAAATAAATCAAATAATAAAACATTTAACATAATCCTCAAAAACCTGTCATTATAAACTTTTGACTTGAAAATCATGACAAACATGATACAAAAGAAAACAATCTCTTAATATTTATGGTCAAATTGTTCCTTAGAAATATTTACTCATTAAAAAAACATTTGCAATACACCATATAGCTGTATCTAATTGTAACAGACCACTCATTCAACCAGAACAGAAAGCATTTCAAATTGGCTTTCATTCCAAATCTCCAAATGTTACCACTTTCTACAAGAGTTAAGTCCAATTTAGCATAATAAAAACAATTGTTTACGTTTACAAAAAAGTTCCCACTTGGTGATTTATGAATTAAATTTTGCTATGGTTGATGTCCATGGTATTGATAAAACATGTGGGATACTCTCAGAACATTCAAATTCACATACATTAAATTAAATTTAATGTTTCAAATCTCTTCTCTTTTTATCACCATTGTATTTGCAAGACTGATTTTGTCAACATGTTTTCCAAAGTTACGCTTTAAGGATATTCAGCCTCTTTTTCTAATTGATAGATTCAACCAAATGTCCCCCTGTGGGTAATGAATTAGCTTCAATAACCGATTTGAACTTCAAAATCTACAGCAACTCATCCATCCAAGCCAAAATTGGGCCATTTATGACCCAGGCAAAGACTCAATTTGCATTGGGGAGCATTGTGGGATGATACAAGGCTCTACTGTAGTAAAGACAAACCTTATCACTTCAGTCGAAATAAAGTCTAAATTTACAGTGGGGCAAATAAGTATTCAGTCAACCACCAATGTGAAAGTTCTCCTACCTGAAAAGATTAGAGACGCCTGTAATTGTCAACATGGGTAAACCTCAACCATGAGAGGCAGAATATTGAAAAAAAATCACTGTTTGGTTTTTAAAGACTTCATTTCCAAATTAGAGTGGAAAATAAGGATTTGGTTACCTACAAACAAGCAAGATTTCTGGCTGTCAAAGAGGTCTAACTTCTTCTAACGAGGTTTCCGCTCGTTACCTGTATTAATAGCATCTGTTTTAGCTCATTATCAGTATAAAAGACCTGTCCACAACCTAGTCTCTCACACTCCAACTCCACTATGGTCAAGACCAAAGAGCTGTCGAAGGACACCAAAGAAAAAAATTGTAGACCTGCACCAGGCTGGGAAGACTGAATCTGCAATAGGTAAAACGCTTGGTGTAAAAAAATCAACTGTGGAGCAATTATTAGAAAATGGAAGACATACAAGACCACTGATAATCTCCCTTGATCTGGGGCTCCATGCAAGATCTCACCCCGTGGCGTCAAAATGATAACAAGAACGGTGAGCAAAAATCCCAGAACCACACAGGGGGACCTAGTGAATGACCTACAGAGAATTGGGACATCAGTAACAAAGTAACAATAAGTATCAGTATAAGTAACATAATGCGCCACCAGGGACTCAAATCTTGCACTGCCAGATGTATACCCCTGCTAAAGCCAGTACACATCCAGGCCCTTCTGCGGTTCACTAGAGAGCATTTGGGTGATCCAGAAGAGGACTGGGAGAATGTGTTATAGTCAGATGAAACCAAAATAAAACTTTTTGGTAGAAACAGGTTCTCGTGTTTGGAGGAGAAAGAATACTGAATTGCATCCAAAGAACACCATACCCCACTGTGAAGCATGGGGTGAAAACATCATGCTTTGGGGCTGTTTTTCTGCAAAGGGACCAGGACGACTGATCTGTGTAAAGGAAAGAATGAATGGGGCCATGTATCGAGAGATTTTAAGTGAAAATCTTCCATCAGCAAGGACATTGAAGATGAGACATGGCTGGGTCTTTCAGCATGACAATGATCCCAAACACACAGCCAGGGCAACAAATGAGTGGCTTCGTAAGAAGCATTTCAAGGTCCTGGAGTGGCCGAGACAGTCTCCAGATCTCAACCCCATAGCGAATCTGTGGAGGGAGTTCAAATTCCGTGTTGCCCAACGACAGCCCCAAAACATCACTGCTCTAGAGGAGATCTGCATGGAGGAATGGGCCAAAATACCAGCAACTGTGTGAAAAGCTTGTGAAGAGTTACAGAAAACATTTGGCTTGCGTTATTGCCAACAAAGGGTACATAAAGTATTGAGATGAACTTATGGTATTGACCAAATACTTATTTTCCACCATGATTTGTAAAAAAATTCTTTAAAAATCAAACAATGTGATATTCTGTTGGGTTTTTTCACAATATCTCTCTCATGGTTGAGGTTTACCCTTGTTGACAATTACAGGCCTCTAATCTTTTCAAGTCGGATAACTTGCACAACTGGTGGTTGACTAAATACTTATTTGCCCCACTGTATTTGCATCTACATTGAAAATTGATGTTTATTCATTATTAATTTGGGAGATTAAATAATAATAATAATATTCCCTTTCTTTAGGTTTTTGGATTCCTGCAGAAAGGATACCCAGCAGACCATTTTTCACCCATTTTACCATGGCCACATGTGGGAGGTATTGAAGTTGATCTTAACTCAATCAGGCTGAACAATGGTGAGATCTAAAAGGTTTTTGATAATCTTTTTCTGATTAGATATTATCCTAAAGCAGCCACTGTTTCTGTATGCATTGCCACTTAAAATGATTAGAGGTCTGCAATTTTTTGCATGTTACCTGGAACAAAATGTGAAGCTAAAAGCAATAGAATCGCGTTTGTATTATGTATTTCTAGATATCACTGTCTCCCATTCTCTCTCTATCTCGCTTATCCAGTTTCCCAACTATTTTGCCGTGAGTGATGCTCAGGTGTGCCGCGGGAAATTACAAGAAGTTAAACATCGTAATAATCCGAGAGAAATTTCAATATTAAGAAGTTATAATCAAACTATTACGAGGTTAAAATTGAAATATGAAATCACATATTGTACTATACAAGCATACCTTGAGATACGATCTGAATGCGTTCTCGGACTGAGCTCGTATGTCGATTTACTCGTATCTCAAATCAACGTTTCCCATAGAAATGAACTAAATACAAATTCATTTGTTCCCACCCTCTGAAAAAAAACACCAAAAAACAGGCGCGGGAGCGCTCGCGGCGGCGCCGAGCGGGAGCGCTCGCGGCGGCGCCGAGCGGGAGCGCTCGCGGCGGCGCCGAGCGGGAGCGCTCGCGGCGGCGCCGAGCGGGAGCGCTCGCGGCGGCGCCGAGCGGGAGCGCTCGCGGCGGCGCCGAGCGGGAGCGCTCGCGGCGGCGCCGAGCGGGAGCGCTCGCGGCGGCGCCGAGCGGGAGCGCTCGCGGCGGCGCCGAGCGGGAGCGCGAGCGGCGGCGCCGAGCGGGAGCGCGAGCGGCGGCGCCGAGCGGGAGCGCTCGCGGCGGCGCCGAGCGGGAGCGCGAGCGGCGGCGCCGAGCGGGAGCGCGAGCGGCGGCGCCGAGCGGGAGCGCGAGCGGCGGCGCCGAGCGGGAGCGGCGGCGCCGAGCGGGAGCGGCGGCGCCGAGCGGGAGCGGCGGCGCCGAGCGGGAGCGCGAGCGGCGGCGCCGAGCGGGAGCGCGAGCGGCGGCGCCGAGCGGGAGCGCGAGCGGCGGCGCCGAGCGGGAGCGCGAGCGGCGGCGCCGAGCGGGAGCGGGAGCGGCGGCGCCGAGCGGGAGCGGCGGCGCCGAGCGGGAGCGCTCGCGGCGGCGCCGAGCGGGAGCGCTCGCGGCGGCGCCGAGCGGGAGCGCTCGCGGCGGCGCCGAGCGGGAGCGCTCGCGGCGGCGCCGAGCGGGAGCGCTCGCGGCGGCGCCGAGCGGGAGCGCTCGCGGCGGCGCCGAGCGGGAGCGCTCGCGGCGGCGCCGAGCGGGAGCGCTCGCGGCGGCGCCGAGCGGGAGCGCTCGCGGCGGCGCCGAGCGGGAGCGCTCGCGGCGGCGCCGAGCGGGAGCGCTCGCGGCGGCGCCGAGCGGGAGCGCTCGCGGCGGCGATCATGGCCGAGCGCCGAGAGAGCTCCGGAGCCTGACTGAGCACTACCTGCGAAGACCCTCTTTATATATAGAGAGAAGGCAGACGTTGGTGGGGCAAGGCTTGGGAGGGGGTGTGTGGGAGAAGATGCTAAAGCCACGCCCCTACAAGGTTCCTATATATACTGCTAGTGTGGGCACAGTGATGCATGTGCTCAATTGCAAACTAAAGAATGAATACTTCCACAAAGAGGCACGCTTACGAAGCACAGTTCAAGCTTCTAACCATCGATCATGCAGTGGATCATGGTAACAGAGCAGCGGCGAGGAAATTCAACATCAACGAATCCATGGTTCGTAAATGGAGAAAGCAGGAGAAGGAGCTTCGCCAGGTCAACAAGAGGAAGCTGAGTTTCTGTGGGAACAAGGCAAGGTGGCCCGACCTGGAAGAGGATCTTGAGCGCTGGATTCTTGATCTAAGAGCAGCTGGGAGAAACGTCTCCACAGTCACCATTCGACTGAAGGCAAAAGCGCTCACGGAAGAATTGAAAATTGAACATTTCGAAGGAGGACCGTGGTGCTTTCGTTTTATGAAACGGCACCATCTGGCGATCAGAGTGAGGACAACCGTGGTGCAGCAACTTCCGGCGGACTACATTGACAAGCTAGCCGTTTTCCGCACCTACTGCTCCAAGCTGATTGCCGACAAACTTATACAGCCAAACCACATAACCAACATGGACGAGGTGCCGCTGACTTTCGACATCCCGATGAACCACACTGTCGAGAGGAAGGGGACCAGCACGGTGGCGATACGAACAACCGGGCACGAGAAGTCGGCTTTTACTGTCGTTCTCGCTTGCCATGCTAATGGGCAGAAGCTACCACCAATGGTGATCTTCAAGCGAAAGACTCTGGCTAAAGAAAAGTTTCCAGCCAGCGTCATTGTGAAGGTGAATCCAAAGGGCTGGATGGATGAGGAGAAAATGCGAGACTGGCTACGTTACGTATATGTCAAGCGACCAGATGGATTTTTTCACGGCTCGCCGTCTGTTTTGATTTGCGACTCCATGCGTGCTCATCTCACAGCAACGGTTAAAAACCAGATCATCAAAATGAACTCAGAGCTTGCCGTCATTCCCGGAGGCTTGACCAAAGAATTACAGCCGCTGGACTTCGGCATCAACCGGGCTTTCAAATCAAAGTTACGAGCGACGTGGGAGCAGTGGATGATCACTGGCGAACACAGCTTCACGAAAAGTGGCAGGCAGCGCCGGGCTTCTTACGCTACGATTTGTCAATGGATCGTTGCCGCCTGGGCGAACGTGTCTGCTTGCACGGTTGTTCTAGCTTTTGCCAAAGCCGGCATAATTTCTAAGGAGCCACATGGAAATGATGGTGACTCTGAGAATGAAGAGAGGGGGGGGGACCCGGCTTTTTGGAAGGCTTGTTTGGGTAATTGTTCAATTCGGACACAGAAGATGAGGAGTTTGAGGGATTTGAAGGTGATGATGACTTGAGTAAATTGTAAAATGTCCAAATAAAGCACTACCGAACTCAGTTTTGCTTCCGTTGCCTTTTTAAAGCTTGTTTTTAGCGTGTGGGTGTAGCGCGCAAGAACTATATTTCCCAGCAGTCACTGCGCACCGCAACCCGGAAATAAGCTGCTTCCGGAAGTCAGCGCTATTGCGTTTCGATGTTCATCAGTATATAATATATAATATATATGCGTGTAATGAAACGGTGCGTGCTTTGTGTGTCTAAAATACAGAAATAGCACTCGTTACTGACACTGCGGCGTGAAATACGATGCGCCAAATAGTCGTGAAAATACGGTACATGTTTACATTTTTTTCCTTGGCATAATCAAGTGCTTCTAAGACCGCAACTATTTCTGCCCTCTGTGCAGATTGTTTTACAACTAACCGTCCTGATTTAACAATGTTCCATATATTATTATCATTAGCACATTTAACCTCTGCCCAACCGGACTGTAGATCTCCAGAGGGAGTGCGATAGCTACATCCGTCTGTGAACAAAGAAATAGACATCTCATTTGGAGATGCGGAAATTCCTGTTCTAAGCATTCTGCCATGTATAACTTTTTCCCCACACCAATGCAAACCGTCCTGGATAGCATCTGCCATGTTAACCATTTGAGGAATAAATTGCGTTGACAACATAAGCAGAATCAGAATAGATGTTTACATTTTTATCCTTCGCATAATCAAGTGCTTCTAAGACCGCAACTATTTCTGCCCACTGTGCAGACTGTTTTCCAACTAACCGTCCTGGTTTAACAATGTTCCATATATTATTATTATTATCACATTTAACCTCTGCCCAACCGGACTGTAGATCTCCGGAGGAAGTGCGATAACAACGGTACACGGTCGATTGGTCACCGGTCTTTTGGTCCAATGAACCTTCATTCTCTCTGGGAGAACTTGCAATGTTGAAATACTTTAGATCAGGGGTCACCAAACTACGGCCCGCGGGCCGGATACGGCCCGCCGGCACATTTGGACCGGCCCTCTGAACAATACCAGAGACGCTATCGGATGTTTTTTTTTTTTTTTTTTTTTTTTTTTTTTGATGCAGCCCGCCGGCACATTTGGACCGGCCCTCTGAACAATACCAGAGACACTATCTGATTTTTTTTCCTATTTGGCCTTGAAGACTGGGACGTTTTAATCTTGTGTTTGGTTCATTGCACCCCTGCTGAGCCCACAAATCATCCCAGTGAAGCGGGGCTTCGCATTGCTTCTCTGGTGACACGCGCGGGGAGAGTGTTTCCCTTTGATACAGGCGGGCACGTCCACCGTTGCATGCACGAGCAGTGTTACCGAGACATCTGGACGATCGCAGGTGAGGGCGGAGCCCTGGGACCATCGCGGACTATTCAAGCATATAAAAACTGCAACCTGTTTGAGAACGGAATAATGGCGAAAAAGTTAGGTGAGAGAAAAATTGATTCAGAATGCAGGGTATTTAACCTGGAGTGGACAAACGATTATTTTTTTGTTCAATGCAAAGAAAAGGCTGTTTGTCTCATTTGTCAAGAGATGGTGGCGGTTTTCAAAGAATACAATCTTTGCCGACACTATGAATCCCGTCACAAAGACAAGTACGATAGCTTGCAAGGCCAAATACGAGCAGACAAACTCTCAAAGCGAAAAAGTGGACTACTATCTCAGCAGAACCAGGCATCCGTTCGGGCCAGCTTTTGGGTTGCTAAATTGATAGCAAGCAGCGGTAAGCCTTTCACTGACGGAGAGTTTGTTAAGAAATGTATGGATACTGTCGCGGAGGAGGTGTGTCCCGAGAAGAACGATGCATTTAATGCCGTAAGTCTGTCGGTGAGTACAATGACCAGACGCGTTGAAGAAATCGGGAGTAATGTATATGCCCAGCTGCAGCAGAAGACGAAATAATTTGACTTTTTTTCATTAGCACTGGATGAAAGCACGGACGTGCAAGACACAGCGCAACTGCTCATTTTTATTTGTGGAGTTAGCGCAAACTTTGAGATTTGCGAGGATCTGGCAGCCCTCCAAAGTCTCAAAGGGACTACAACGGGAGAGGATATTTTTGACAAAGTGTGCCAAACCATGGAGAAGTTGGACCTGGACTGGTCAAAGCTAGCTAGCATCACGAATGACGGGGCTCCTAGTATGGTGGCCGAAACTCGCGGTCTAATAATGGGACGCATGAACCGGGAGTTGGAAAAAAGGGGTCTTACCGCCCCGCTACGAGTCCACTGCCAAATTCACCAGCAAGCACTGTGCTGCAAAATGTTGACGTGGGATTCTGTAATGACGGTTGTGGTGTCGTGCATAAACTTCAGAGCAAAGGGAGAAGATTGTGCATGGCACAACAGAAAGTTAATGTTCCATGGCTTTTTTTTCTATGAAGAACTCAGAGAGGGTTATTTAGTTATTATTCATTTTATTAATAGTGTTATTATATGTTTCCTGACTTTTTTTCTGTAAAGAACCTGGAAAGGGTTATTTGGTTATGTGTGGCTTTCTGGAAAACAATTTAAAAAAATTAAGCTCCCCTACGATCGTCACACTTTTTCTGTTACAAACTGACACCGGCCCCCCATCAGAGAAGGGAAAAGTTATGTGGCCCTCACAGGAAAAAGTTTGGGGACCCCTGCTTTAGATGGTCATTTTTATCAAACAAATAAAAGTCTTAGTATACTTTTAGCCCGGAACTTTGACATTAAAATAAAAGGCAATAAGTAAAATCAATTTATTAAAAAGAAGACAAAGCAAATTCACAGATGGTGTTTTTATTGAAGCAGTAAAACACTGGAGTATTGCAGTGGTTGAGCCTATCGTTTGATACAGCACTGCCGCTGCCGATTCCACTTCATTCGATACATCAAGATGATGTAGTCAGATTATAGTCGTGAAAATACGGTATACAGACGCTCCCCTACTTACGAACGAGTTAGGTTCCGAGCGATTGTTCATAAGTTGAATTTGTTTGTAAGTTGATTCAGTGCTATATTTTGTATTATAATTTATGTTTAAGGCCTGTATAAGTATATTTAAGGTTTATATAAGTGCATTTGTATGTTTAAGGCTTGTATAAGTAACACGCATTGGTTTGTACTGAAAAAACATTTAATAAAATTGAGAGAATATGTACAGTACTGTATAGAGAGAGAGAGATTTATGTATTAGAAACTGGCCGAAAGAAGCGATCTAACGACGATTGCACAGTTTTCTTCTTTTTTTCATCATAAATGATGCGGTAGCACTGTATGGCATCATTCAATTGATTTGCAAACTTTGTGCAACGTTCAATAAAAACAGACCTGCTGCTCGATCTTTCTGTTTATAAATGGTACTGACGGTCGAACGATTCAAGTTGTATGCCTGTGCAACGGTCACCACTCTGACGCGCATCAAGCTTCGTTATTATTGCCACTCGTTTCAAATGAAATGGCTTGCCTCTTCTATGCACCTCCCTCACTAGAAGCCTTTCGCTTTTCTTCAACCATATTGAATAATGGCTGCACGAGATATTTCATGATAAAAATGAAAAAGGTTCTTTGCGCACTGGAGATACGTCACGCACTTACGCAACGTACGCACTGCAACGAACTGGGCAGAGGAAGGTGGATGCTGGGTGAGCGGAGCTCACAGCGCCAGGCGTCGGTATTAGCGGCGGAAAGAAGCACCACTCGGAAAAAGGCACGCAATACAAAATCTAACTTACGAACATTTTTCGACATAAACACAATTTGCAGACATGTTCGTATGTACCGTTGTTCGTAAGTCGAATGTTCGTAAGTAGGGGAGCGTCTGTATACAGTTGTGGTCAAAAGTTTACATACACTTGTGAAGAACATAATGTCATGGCTCTCTTGAGTTTCCAGTTATTTCTACAACTCAGATTTTTCTCAGATTGAGTGATTGGAACAGATACTTCTTTGTCACAAAAACTATCATGAAGTTTGGTTCTTTTATGACTTTATTATGGGTGAACAGAAAAAAGTGATCAAATCTGCTGGGTCAAAAATATACATACAGCAGCGCTAATATTTGGTAACATGTCCCTTGGCCATTTTCACTTCAATTAGGTGCTTTTGGTAGCCATCCGCAAGCTTCTGGGAAGCTTCTGGTTGAATCTTTGACCACTCCTTGACAGATTTGGTGCAGTTCAGTTAAATTTGATGGCTTTCTGACATGGACTTGTTTCTTCAGCATTGTCCACAAGTTCTCAATGGGGTTTAAGTCAGGACTTTGGGAAGGCCATTCGAAAACTTTAATTCAGGACTCTGAACTGAGTTAGCACGACACACAATCCCTTCTGTGCAATAACTTCGGAATATCTTAGAAATCTGTGCAATATTTTAGAATCTGCAATATTTTAGAATCTGCAATATTTTAGAATTCTGTGCAATATTTTAGAATTCACCTAACCGGGATGTGAATTTTTATACTTTTATACTACTATTTATGTTTTTTTATTACTGGGAAACACACTTTGAAAAGCTTGGAGTAGCACCACCAATTTCGTTATCCGCAGCTGTGTATGATGACAATAAATGCTTTTGATTTGATTTGATTTTTGTTCCCCGGTGTGGCACTTCACATACTGAGTGAAGGTGTAGAGAGTAGAAGCCAAGGAAGCATGGTTAAAATCACCAGAGGTAAGGAGAGACTGGGGGTGTCACGTCTGCAGCCGCGACACAGTAGCGTGAAGCAGCTCGCGAGCGACTGCCACATCGGCGGAAGGAGGTATATACGCAGTAATAACGATAACGTGCGAGAACTCCCGGTGGATGTAAAATGGCCTGATGCTAACAGCTACTAGCTCGATATCTCGAGTGCAAAGTTGCTCCTTCATCGTAATATGCCCGAGGCTACACCATCTACTATTAATAAAAACAGCTAGTCCCCGACCTTTCTTCCTACCACTCTCCTCAGCATTTCTGTCCGCCCTCACCAGCTGAAAACCATCCAAGGAGACGAGAGAGTCTGGTGTTAGTTCATTCAGCCAGGTCACCGTGAAGCACATAATACAGATTTTCCGATATTGTCGTTGTAGTTTGGTAAGCGCCGTTAGCTCTTCCATCTTATTGGGGAGAGATCTTACGTTCCCCATAATAATAGACGGGATGCTGGGTCTGAAGCGTCGCTTTCTCTCCTGACATTTTTGTCCAGCTCTGCATCCTCTTCTCTTCCTCTTTAACTCCGCGGGGAGGTCCAAGGGCATCCAGGTGTTGCGTAGCACTAACAGCTAATCCTTTGTGTAAAACAGTGGTTCCCAAACTGGGGGGCGTGCCCCCCTAGGGAGGCGTAAAGAGAATTCAAGGGGGGCGTGAAGTCATCTGCTAAAAAAAATGTTTAAATAGATTATAAGAATAAAAAAATCAAAGAACAAATATCTGCCATTAAATACATGCAAAATATGATTATAGCAGTCACTCCAACGGTCCAACCCGTTTTCTATTAACAGAGATCTGTTTTCCTGAACAATGCTAAGAAATAAATGCAATAAAATAAAATAAGTTCACATGAGCAAAAGAGGAAGTGGGAGGGGGGGGGGCGTGCGGGTCTACTGGAAGCAAGAAGGGGGGCGTCAGGTAAGATCGTTTGGGAACCACTGGTGTAAAACAACAGAGGCATGGCTAAATGGGCCAAAAATGTCCAGAATTTGCAAAGATAAACTAAACTAATAGATCAAGGACTGCCTCTTGCACAACTTGAGTCTTGAAGTAGTCTTGAAAGTAAAGTTGTAAAACATTAAAGTATGGAGTATAAAATTGATAGGTTCATTAATAGATATACTTTAATAAAAGGAAAGACATCAGAGCACATAATCCAGCGTTAACTTGCAAGTGAGAATCCATCCTGACTCGTCCCTGTCACGGATCATTCTAAAGAAAGACATCCTCTTGTGTCCATTTAGTTGCATTAGAATCAAAACAATTAAGGTTATGTTATTCAAAACAATTGCATAAGCTAACCGAATAACACAATTAAGGTAAAAAAACAACTGGAACAAAAATTGCATATCAGGTCTTCAAAACAACAATTAAGGTCGGAAACCAAAAACAACTGTGTAAGAATTCACACAAGCAAGCAAAACAATTTCCACATTAGGTGAAACGAGCAACACTATTTTAAAACAATATGCGAGAATTTTCGGAAGTCGATTCGATTATCGCCATCTGCTCCGGAATCCAAGTCAAAGCAATTTAAGAGTCCTTCACAAATCTTCATTGCGAACCCAGATCAACAGTCCTCGAAGCCCGGGACTGGGTGATCTGTCAGGTCAATAGTCCTCGGAATAGGGCAAAACAATTAAATGTCCTCGGGTTCAGCTGCAGGGGGAAGTGTCCTTTGGTAACAGTTATACTGAGCGTTTGCCTGATTACAATGATTAATATTTCACATATACATATAATGATTAATATTCCACTCATACATATAATGATTAATATTTCTTCATAGTACACACATATAATAGTACCCAAAATAACTCCAACAAAAATATAAAGTAAAGTAACAAGTAGAATCTTAAGAGACAATAAAACATAAAAATAAAGGATAAAACAGCTGTAAAAACACAGAATACGAGTGAGGGTTTCGGGAGCTATGCAACTGGCTGCCGATTGAATGGCGCCTATCACGTGTTTTTCATTTTTCTTTGCTTTGAAAGATTTTTGGACAGAACGCAGACAAGACACGGATCAGTTTCAGTGGTCATTTCTCAATGGTTTATTTGGGAAAAATGCCCCCCTCGTGTTATCTGACTCCAATTTTTAAATGATTTAAGTGGGTGTTCACCTAAACATTCACAAGATATAACACCTTTCTTTCAACTAAAGGAACATGATGTCTAGACAGGCCAGGAATGATCAAATTAGTAAAAGCTTCATAACTGCCAGAACACAACTAAATCGTTTATACACCGAACCCCCAGAGCTACCTGCTGTTTTTCACACATTGTTGTGAAGACTCTGCCCAGACACAATAATCAGATAGAAGCAATCACTTTGGTCTGCAAGCATGAAGCATCCTAGATTCTGGCAAGAAAATATCTTTTGACTATGACACAAACATTTAAGTTAATTTTTATAGCAAATATTGTATTTACTCGCATATTAGCCGTACCCTGAAAATAGCCTAGAAATATTTTAATCTATCTTGATGAGAACCTGATGCTTTCTAATTACATAAATTACAATTTCCTTACCAGAAGTTCAACATATTGTGGCAGCCATATTGCTTCTAATGTCAAAATGTCTCAATTCTTTCGATGGTTCATATGACTCCAATAGTTGTCACTTTCGAACAAGAAATACAACGATAAAAAAATCAAGGTGGTATTTTGTTTTATTTAAAAACCAAGAGTACTCTCGTCTGGCCAGTCAGAGCACATTTAACTACGTTTAGACGACAGCGCCCACGGTAGGATGGCTGCCCGTGACCTAGGTAAGATGGCTGTGCCACAAGCGAGCAGTATTTTTTTTCTTGATTTTCATTTTCATTCATAGATTTTGTTTAGCGTTTTATCTTTTCTCTATTTTGAAATAAATGACCGTATTGGCCGCATTCGCTTGCGTCATGACGTCACGGCGCCATTGCATCATGACGCCTTTTTGTCATGACATCATCGTGTCATGGCGCCCTCAACTTGCAGTTTCGTGCATGTGGTGTTTTTATGCGCATATAAACCGTACCCTCGATTCAGTCACCATTTTTTGTCCGACAAAAGTGGTTTTTATGCGAGTAAATACGGTAAGACAAAATTGTGTGGGGATGGGGTCGGTGCACAAACGACACCCACGACGGCAAAAAAAACAAGTCCCAAGCATAATTGCAATTTTTATGATGATGATTATTATTATTATTATAATCATTTCTCATTTCAAGTAGGAGGGTGATATTGAAAACATTAATATTTTATTCTTACGGACTGGCACTAGGTAGCTCGAGGACCGGTGGTAGGGGACCACTGCCTTAGAAGAACAATAGGGCCTTTGCGCTGAAGATGCTCGGGCCCTAATTAATAAGATATATCTTATTAAAGAGACATAATTTATGTATTTAATGTTTGTCTATCAAAATTTGATATATTTTACTTATTCTTTTGTCTTAGGAGGGAGCAACAATGGGCAGACCCCCAAAATGAAGTATGCAACATTCAAACCCAACTTTCATGTTTACAATGCCCCAATCTTGAAAAATGGTGTTCTTGGAAACTTTGAACCCAAAGATCCTGAGCCTCCAGGTCTCCCAGCTGGCCCAGGAGAAGGAGCCAAGCCATTTGTTCTCGGCCCTGAATATAAGGAAACCATTCATGCCTCTATCAGAGAGTTTGGCTTCAACATGGTTGCTAGTGACATGATATCGCTTGATAGAACAATTAGAGATATACGGCATGACGAGTGAGTACTTATCCTGTTTCTCATTTTTTCTCTAATGTTAAACCTAAGTTACTATTAGGCGACCCTCATACTCAGCCTTTACTACATATTTGACAAGTTGGAAACTGAGCACCCAGAGGCCTCCCTGTATATGAAAAAACACAGCTTATTAATTAATTTATTTTACACATTTTGAGTAATAACTAGAGATCAACCAGGACCGTTACTGATTATTATTAGTTAAAGGGAGCCGATAAGATATTTGGAGCAGATATTCATTGCAGTAAAAGTGTAGAAGTTGGTGTAAAAAATAATAATAATCACAAATGTACAATCACTTGCTTTCTGTGTTCCGAAAGGGAGGGTGTTGTTTGCACGTAGACAAATTAAAAAAGGAATATAGGTATCAAGGTTTATATTTTAACGATCAACCGCAAAACTTTCGATTAGTAGTTTTTTAATTACATTTTTTTGTAAGTTTATAAAAATGTGAAAATTCACGCTGAAACTCGCTAGCGGAGGCCACTCCTCTGTCCTCCGCTTGCGAGTTTCAGCGTGAATTTTCACATTTTTATAAACTTACAAAAAAAAGTAAAAAAAAAAAAAAAATCCCCCAGAAAAAAATCCACGATGTAGTGAAGCCGCGATACTCGAGGGATTACTATGTATGTGTGTATATATATATATATATATATATATATATATATATATATATATGGAGGAACAGCATTTTTAATTTAAAACATTCCTTTAATTCCTAATACCTTGCACCAATGTGTACATGAATATGATCAGATATTTGCGATTCTACTTTTGACACTTTATTGATCATTGTATAATTGTATACTGATGTTTTCATGCACTGCAAAATAACAATGTGTTTAACTGTTAAAATATGTTTGAACCCATCTATATAATAACCTTAACATTCTATCCAATTTCTATCGATCTTTGCTATTGATGCAGGTGCAAGTACTGGCATTATGATGAGAGATTGCTGACGTCCAGTGTGGTGATAGTTTTTCATAATGAAGGTTGGTCTACCTTGTTGAGAACCATCCACAGTGTTATCAAGAGGACTCCCAGGAAATACTTGGCAGAAATTGTCATGATAGATGATTTTAGCAACAAAGGTGGGTTTGCTTTCCTCAGACATCTACAAATGTGTTGTACTCCATCCCTGCTGTCCACCAGAAGACTCTTGTTGTAGAGCTTTTCTGAACCGCTTTATCCTCATTAGGTTTCACGGGGGGTGCTGGAGCCTATCCCAGCTGACTCCGGGCCAGAGGCGGGGGACACCCTGAATCGGTGGCCAGTCGATCGACAACAATGCACACTCACACCCATACCTAGGGGCAATTTAGAGTGTCCAATCAGCCAGTACCCGGAGGAAACCCACGCCAGCCCGGGTAGAACATGCAAACTCCACACAGGTGGATGTGACCTGGATTTGAACCCAGGACCCCAGAACTGTGAGGCTGACGCGCTAACCTCTCGCTCCACCGGGCCGCCCCGCGTGATATCAACTGAGTGTTTATGAGGCCATATTTCCTTATTATTTTTTTCATGAGTACAGTAGTACCTGTACTCATGAATAAAATAATGCCGCACATACCTGGAACTCAATACCAATTAACATATATGAACTCCCATCTCTGAACCTCTTCACCAATCATCTTAAAGCCTGGCTGTTAGACAAACAAAATTGCGAACACAATGCCGTCTAAAACTGCTCCTTGTGTGTGTGTGTGTGTGTGTGCGTGCGTGCGTCCGTGCGTGCGTGCGTGCCTGCGTGTGTGTGTGTGTGTGCGCGCGTGCGTCCGTCCGTGCGTGCGTGCGCGTGTGTGTGTGTGTGTAGTATTTCTCTTCGCTTATCTTCCACCTAGACAAGGGACTAAAGATCGAAATTAACCCTCAGTTGGATAGCCTTCCACTGTCGTGCAGACTCTAGTTCCATCCGAACCTCCTGAGCCTTTTGTTGTGCCATATGGGCCCGGAACATCTCCTTCAGTTCCCGGAAAGAGGTGTCCTCAGCAATTTTGGCTCTGACCCATCTTCTTCGCCCATGGCACCTTGAACCAGCTGAGCATCTGACCGTAGCTCTGGTCCCATGGCATCTATTTCAAAGCAGGAAACTGGCCAATAGCTGAGGGTGACAAACCTTTGCCCCTGGGAAAAAAATCTGCTCCAAAAGTAAAAAGCAAAACTATTCCATACTACGCTCTAAAGGCCATCCCACTTTTATTGTGAAGGTCACAAACTTAAAAGCAACAGCTGATGCGTGAACCGCGGAGGAGTTTCTTAGTCTTTTTATACATCTTAGCACTGGCAAAAGCGACACAATATCTCAAGGTTGTTGGATGTTTTTATAAACGGACGTAATATAATTAAACGAACTGAAAACCATCAGTGGAGACTTGACCATCTTTCGGCTGGTACGCTACAAACATCTTGAGGCAGACTGAAGATAAGGTACCCAAGAAGAAATACCTAACTGAACTCACGCCCAACACAGAGTCCTAAAGTACTTTCATTCCTACACTAATAGATGGAGAAGGAATGGCTTGATCAGGGCCATTCCCCCTACTCCAATTAGTGCAATAGACTCCCCCAATTCCCTTAGCAACAAATCAAATATCTGTGTTTCACCCGGGACTCTTTTACTGGTGCACGCAGTCAAGAGGCGGTAGAAATAGCAGTATGTATTGAGTTATGTTAATTTGTTCCTAAACTAATCCAAAAATAAATGATAGATAACTTTGTCTGTCATGTGTCTTCTTTTCTAAGTAAGTAATCCTGTAGATATAGCAATGGTCACTGTAGGATTGTCTGGTGGGCAATTGAAGCCAACAAGGCCTCAATCATGTGCCCGGTTAGTAGTTTATTCTGTTGTCCTAACCCCAATATTTTCCTCAAGACTGTTTTAACCAAGTGACAAACGACGTGAGGTCGTGGTTTCAGATGCTTATGCAGGATTCCTCCCCTAGTCAATTTAGCAGGCATTGTTGTTCTGGCCACCATCACCACTAAGAAAAATTCAGTTTTCTTTTTTTTAAATTTCTGATGACAAATTATTGCATTTTCAATCACTAGGTTTGCTTGTAGAGTCGAGGGTCGTAAATGTATGAAACTCATGTTAACAGGTGCCTATTGAGTCTGTTGTTCTCCATTTTCCTATTGTGACTTTGATGTAGGTTTGTTAAAATATTTCAGCGTGAATTTTGACGTTTTTATGGACTTTTTTATACTTAATATAAAAACAATATACTGAAGCTTCAAAGGGGTGAAGGATCACAGCATTAATATTTAAATACGTTAAGTAATGTACCCACAAGGACAATAAGTCTTTTCCGCTTGATTTTAATCCAAAAGAATGGCAATGAGAGACCAGTGCAGTATGATGGTCAAACGAAGATGATTTGATGGGTGGCTGGCTGTTCTCCATTGGGCCTTCTTCAAGGAAGCTAGAGTGCTTACGAGTTTCAGCACAAATATTGAAAATGTTATTAACATTTTTGATTTTGGATACATATGAAAATGCCGCAATAGACTGAAGCCGTGAAGTAGCGAGGGATGACATTACATCTCATTATTATGACGCCTGTCATTTCTGTATGCATACATAGACCTGTGCAAGAATAAACAACTCCGGTGTACGTGGATAATTGTTCAGTTTAATTAATGTGGCCGCCAATGAAAGTTAGGTTCAAATTTAATTGTTTTCTATTTGAGTTTAACATGTGGTATTTTAAAATATCTCTCCATCCAAACATAAAACCACCAGGCTTCAATTAACATTTTGCTGTTGTATTTAATTAAAAACAATTCCCTATGGCCTAATGGTCTATTGCTTGCTTAACCATGTATAAGATACCTGCTACTAACCATATACGGCTTCACGAACAAAATAATGGCGCACTGACTTAGTGCCACCGCCTCGTGGTGTAGAGGTTCACTCGCCTGACTCCGGTGTGGGCTCGATTCCCGCCAGTGGCTGTATGATTGTGAGTCCGTATGGTCGTTTGTCTCTGTGTGCTCTGCGGCTGACTGGTGACTAATCTAGGGTGTAGTCTGCCTTTCACCCGAAGTCAGCTGGGTTAGGCTCAAGTAACACCCACAACCTTTTCGAGGATGCGCGGTATGGAACATGTATGAATTCATGAATGAGTGGGGAGCAAATAAAATGCAAGGCTCCTCTTTTCAATTTGCCTATATTGGTCAAGTTTGATTACTTTTGCATTGGCCTGTTTAAAAATTTGACAATAATTCTATGAAGTCCATTCATCATTTTAATTGCATGTTGACAAAATTCCCCTCTGTATATTTAAATATAATTTCCACCCTCTAGCCCATTTGAAGGAGCGTTTGGAGGTGTACATCAAGCAGTGGGATGGTCTTGTGAAACTCTACAGAAATGAGAAAAGAGAAGGTCTTATCCAGGCACGAAGTATTGGAGCCAAGAAGGCCACCAAAGGACAGGTATCCTGACTGTGACCTTCCCATCAAATGTGTTTGGCAGAGAATTGTTACAGTATTTCCTAAAATTTCGCGGATAATGTAGAACAGACTTGGCCGCGGTAATCGAAAAAACGTGAAGTAGGATCACACATCATTTCTACTATATGTACATGATTTCGCGTCCGTACTATGTGATAGGTTCACCAATAGGCATTCCCAAATACAGGTATTCCCAAATGTACGCACAAATAAAGAGAAAGGACAATCTTCTGGATTTCTTCTTGCAAGGAGAACCGAACTGGTCATGCCGAGTCCCCGCTCTGTTCTGCCCTCACATGCTTCTTTTCTTGTTTATTAACTTCAAGGACCCTGACAATGGACGTCTCAACTCTCAAAGTAGGGGTGGGAAACATAAGTGAGACCTCAATATAGTCAAAACAAAGGAGGGTTTGAAAGTCATATGCAGCTCTAGGTGTTTTGAATCTTCTTTGTTTAGTCCACTCCAAGCAGTCCAAGGTCCAAGGCGTTTTGGTGTTTAGTCTAACTAAGGTCCTCAGGAGCAAAGCATTTACTTCGTTGCAAGCAACCATATAATTATAATATGAAACTAAGTTTAATAGTAAGGCAAAGCATATTCTTCATTGCAAGCAAATATATAATCATGTGAAACGAATAATCCTCTAATGATAATGAGCAAAGTTTAATAGTAAAGCAAAGCATATTCTTCATTGCAAGCAAATATATAATCATGTGAAACGAATAATCCTCTAATGATAATGAGCAAAGTTTAATAGTAAAGCAAAGCATTCTTCATTGCAAGCAAATCTAGTGCAGGGGTGGGCAAACCGGTCCTCGAGGGCCGCTGTCAGTGCAGATTTTTGTTGTAACTGATCCAGTTAAGGCACTTTAACCAATGAGATTTCTGTAGAAAACAAGAAGCCCCTGACTGCAATCCACTGATTGAACTACTAACATACTAGATTTGATCGAAAACCTGCACCCACTGCGGCCCTTTCTAGAATCGTTTGCCCACCTTTGGTTTAGTGGGTGTATAACACAAGTCCTCCTCCAACTACAGCTTCATCAAGATCTACTTTTCAAGGATTCAACCTTCCACGATCTACCTTTTTTTACAGGCCACTTGCAAAGCTCAGCAATTATGTACTACTACTACTACTACTACTACTACTACTACTACTACTACTACTACTACTACTACTACTACTACTACTACTACTACTACTACTACTACTACTACTACTACTACTACTACTACTACTACTACTACTACTACTACTACTACTACTACTACTACTACTACTACTACTACTACTACTACTACTACTACTACTACTACTACTACTACTACTACTACTACTACTACTACTACTACTACTACTACTACTACTACTACTACTACTACTACTACTACTACTACTACTACTACTACTACTACTACTACTACTACTACTACTACTACTACTACTACTACTACTACTACTACTACTACTACTACTACTACTACTACTACTACTACTACTACTACTACTACTACTACTACTACTACTACTACTACTACTACTACTACTACTACTACTACTACTACTACTACTACTACTACTACTACTACTACTACTACTACTACTACTACTACTACTACTACTACTACTACTACTACTACTACTACTACTACTACTACTACTACTACTACTACTACTACTACTACTACTACTACTACTACTACTACTACTACTACTACTACTACTACTACTACTACTACTACTACTACTACTACTACTACTACTACTACTACTACTACTACTACTACTACTACTACTACTACTACTACTACTACTACTACTACTACTACTACTACTACTACTACTACTACTACTACTACTACTACTACTACTACTACTACTACTACTACTACTACTACTACTACTACTACTACTACTACTACTACTACTACTACTACTACTACTACTACTACTACTACTACTACTACTACTACTACTACTACTACTACTACTACTACTACTACTACTACTACTACTACTACTACTACTACTACTACTACTACTACTACTACTACTACTACTACTACTACTACTACTACTACTACTACTACTACTACTACTACTACTACTACTACTACTACTACTACTACTACTACTACTACTACTACTACTACTACTACTACTACTACTACTACTACTACTACTACTACTACTACTACTACTACTACTACTACTACTACTACTACTACTACTACTACTACTACTACTACTACTACTACTACTACTACTACTACTACTACTACTACTACTACTACTACTACTACTACTACTACTACTACTACTACTACTACTACTACTACTACTACTACTACTACTACTACTACTACTACTACTACTACTACTACTACTACTACTACTACTACTACTACTACTACTACTACTACTACTACTACTACTACTACTACTACTACTACTACTACTACTACTACTACTACTACTACTACTACTACTACTACTACTACTACTACTACTACTACTACTACTACTACTACTACTACTACTACTACTACTACTACTACTACTACTACTACTACTACTACTACTACTACTACTACTACTACTACTACTACTACTACTACTACTACTACTACTACTACTACTACTACTACTACTACTACTACTACTACTACTACTACTACTACTACTACTACTACTACTACTACTACTACTACTACTACTACTACTACTACTACTACTACTACTACTACTACTACTACTACTACTACTACTACTACTACTACTACTACTACTACTACTACTACTACTACTACTACTACTACTACTACTACTACTACTACTACTACTACTACTACTACTACTACTACTACTACTACTACTACTACTACTACTACTACTACTACTACTACTACTACTACTACTACTACTACTACTACTACTACTACTACTACTACTACTACTACTACTACTACTACTACTACTACTACTACTACTACTACTACTACTACTACTACTACTACTACTACTACTACTACTACTACTACTACTACTACTACTACTACTACTACTACTACTACTACTACTACTACTACTACTACTACTACTACTACTACTACTACTACTACTACTACTACTACTACTACTACTACTACTACTACTACTACTACTACTACTACTACTACTACTACTACTACTACTACTACTACTACTACTACTACTACTACTACTACTACTACTACTACTATTACTATTACTACCACCAGTATTACTGCTTCTAAAATCATGTGCTGCTCTTATATAACATTTTTTTAAGAGAGGCCATTCATTGAATATACACCTGTGCAGAAAATTAAGGTAATTTAATAAATACTGTCATTTTGTGTTTTTAGGTGCTAATTTACTTGGATGCTCACTGTGAGGTTGGGATCAACTGGTATGCTCCACTGGTTGCTCCTATTTCAAAAGACAGGTAACAGTGATATTTCTTATCTCTCTCATCTCATTTTCTGAACCGCTTTATCCTCACTAGGGTCGCGAGGGGTGCTGGACCCTATCCCAGCTGACTTCGGGCCAGAGGCGGGGGACACCCTGAACTGGTGCCCAGCCAATCGCAGGGCACGAGGAGACAAACAACCATTCACGCTCACTCTCGTACCTAGAGGCAATTTAGAGTGTCCAATCAGCCTACCATGTATGTCTTTGGAATGTGGGAGGAAACCAGAGTACCTGGAGAAAACCCACACAGGCCCGGAAAGAACATACAAACTCCACACAGGTGGACCGACCTGGATTTAAACCCAATTCCCCCACTGTGAGGCCGACATGCTAACCACTCTTCTGCCGGGCCGCGACAGTGATATGTTTAAAAAAAAAAGATGTCTCCAAATTGATGTCTTTGTCAGTAGTGATTTGTACTCTTAATAGTAACAATATTAAGATGTACATCTGTTTACAAACATCTTTTCAGAATTAATCACAAGATCAATGCTGACCACTACTTGAGACATCTTTCAGTTGTTGATTGTCAGTTTGGAAGGCTTTGTTTTTTCATACTTGTGTGCAAATGAGTCTGAAATCTATACCTTCAGGCAAGTCCCGAGTTACTATGGACAAATTTAAGCAACTACCCTCTAAACTTTAAAATTATGTTGAGTCAGGGCGTTACTTATTATTGATTAATTCGACCCCCTCATTATTATTATTATTTATTATTATTATTACAGTAATACCTCGATTATCGTGGTTAATGGGTGGTCGGTCCCCCCCGCGAAAAGTGAAAATCTGTGAAGTTAGGGTCACCCCTATTAAAAAAAATATATATATAAAAATATAAAAATTATTGAGTGCTCTCCGACCACCCCATCCGCATCAACGGGTTTTATTGAAACAAGATCACGTGACAGAAAAATAGGCGGTGACACAAAAGTAGGCGTTGACTCGCACGCCTTAACACATGGCCTTAACACATGGGTCAGCAAGGGTCACCAAAAGGATTATTGTAGTTGAGTGACAAATGGATCACAAAACAAATTCACTGAACACTGCTCACCGTCAGACGTAAACAACATGAATAAGACTATATAAGTCAACTGACAAAATCCGTCAGGCAAAGAATATTGATCTTTATTCATCCTCTGGATGCAAGTTTAATAATGTGTCATTTGGGAGTAAATAGTAATGATTCAAATGAATTAGTCAAGAGCCAGTACAAAGATAATAATTTTACTTGCTTTTTGGATTTACAATTTCATTACAGTAGTACTTACTGTTACTACTACTTTCTTTTCTCTATTTATTCTGTCACGTACTGTTCTGCGCGTGTTTGGCCGTGAATAAATGCCCTTGTTATTCCTAAATGAATGTTATCTGTAACGGGCCGTATATGGCCCGCGGGCCGAGGTTGAAAAACATGTTTCAGCGAAACGTCCGTTCGGCGAAACGTCCGTTCGGCGAAACGTCCGTTCGGCGAAACGTCCGTTCAGCGAAATGTCCATTCGGCGAACTGTCCGTCGGCGAAGCGTCTTTCGCCGAATCGTCCGGTCACGCTTTCACACGGGATTATACACAGTAAAAATGCAGAATAGTAGCAAAATCACAAGAATGGGGGTTCCAAATTTAACCAGAATGGAGAAGCACGACCACAGTGATGTACCTACGGCTGAGTGATCCTGGGACATGGTTTTGGCTAGGGCTTTCATTTTAGCTATGGCACGAGTAATGTTACCTTCGTCGCCGGTCTCATCTGGGATGAAGGTGCAGCAGTGTTCTCCGACTATGGCACACAGCTCCATCCTTGGCTGTTATCAGATCCAGGACCATCCGGTCCTGCAACTCCATTTCCCTAAAGGCTTTTAATTCATCTGCTATACCTTGGATTGGATTGGATAACTTTATTCATCCCGTATTCGGGAAATTTCGTTGTCACAGTAGCAAGAGGGTGAGGATGCAGGAATAGGAAGGCATTTTGGACATAAATAGATAGGTAATAAGTAAGTTAATAAATAAATACATGAATAAATATATAAATAAATAAGCGTGTTGTTTAGCACATATATACATACATACACATAAATATACATGAATGCATACGGTAGGTCTTAACACTCAGCCATTTTTTTGTTAAAGAGCCTGACAGCTGATGGGAGGAAGGATCTGCGGAAGCGCTCCTTCCTGCAATGAGGGTGCCGCAGTCTATTGCTAAAGGAGCTTCGGAGGGACTCCACAGACTCATGCAGGGGGTGGGAGGTGCTGTCCATGATGGACATCATCCTGGTCAGCATTCTCCGCTCTCCCACTTCCTCCACAGAGTCCAGAGGACAGCCCAGAACAGAGCTGGCCCTCCTGACCAGCTTATTCAGCCTGTTCCTGTCCCTCTCCGTGCTCCCGCATCCCCAACAGAGCACTGCATAAAACACTGTAGATGCCACCACAGTGTCGTAGAAAGTCCTCAGCAGTGTCCTGCACACTCCAAAGGACCGTAGACTCCTCAGTAGGTAGAGGCGGCTCTGGCCCCTTTTGTACAGGGCATCTATGTTTGTGGACCAGTCTAGTTTGTTGTTGAGGTGAACACCCAGGTACTTAAAATTCTCCACGATTTCAATGTCTGTACCCTGGATGTTCACCTGAGTGGTTTGTTGAGGATTCCTCCGAAAATCGATGACCATTTCCTTTGTCTTACTGGTGTTGATGTAGAGGTGGTTTTGCCTACACCAGTCAACAAAGGTTGTGATGACTCCCCTGTACTCCAGGTCGTTCCCGTCCGTCACTCGTCCAATAATAGCGGTGTCGTCAGAGAACTTCTGGAGGTGGCAGGTGTCTGTATTATGTTTGAAATCCGATGTGTAGAGGGAGAAGAGGAGTGGGGAGAGCACTGTGCCTTGTGGGGCCCCCGTGCTGCAAGCTACCACATCAGACATACAGTCCTGGAGTCTCACATATTGTGGTATGTCAGTGAGGAAGTCGATGATCCATGCGGCTAGTTGTAGGGCCTTGATAGTTTGGTTAATGAACAGTCCCATACGATAGGTCAGTGTCTCTACACCGAGCATAACTTTACCCACTCCAAGCTAGGGAAGTGCTGACAGTGCGATTTTCTGGGAGGTGGACCACATTTTATGGTCAGGAACATCAGTGCCCCAGACTGAACCATGTGGTTATCTCTTACTGTTATTTTCACTCCCCTGTAAAGGAATGCATCTTGGACTATCTGCACCATTGCACGACAGCCTGTCCAAGCTACGGGCAAGCTCAAAAACACTATGTCCACACATCCAATACCCATCATCTTGAGCAAGAGTGCCCATCACATCAGGGAGAGTGTAATAGTCCCTGCATGTGGCACCCAGGGGCGCACCTGTGGCATTGAACTGGGCTTTGTCAGTGGTGTTTCGCGTGCGCTTGGTAAGTACCTGACTACAGCACTTCATGGGGACTTCTCCTACCGGCTCAGAGTAGCCCCAGAATGACATGTTGATAGCAAAACACACAGCCTTAAAATCACGTGGGTATGGGATGTTGTTTAACATAGCTAGATCTGTCCAATCATGGCGTAGGAACCTTGTGAAATTTCTACCTGTCATGTTTGGTGCTGTGGAATTAGCCTGGGGAACTACACTTAAGTGTAGTGCCTTGGTACTGTGGTATAAGGATGTCGGGATATCATGGAGGTGTGTCAGTGTCTTTGGCATAGGGGTCAATCGGCTTGGGGTACACTAGTGGGGTACCTGTGGAAATAGGTATGCGACTACACACAACAACTTTCATTCACACCAGTGAGTTTCTTCTGGAACACCATGAAATTATACCACATATTTCCTTCATAGTAGTTATTTGGATTGTTCTTCTCATACCACTTCACTTTTCTCTGTAACAGGAATATGGCACCATCTCGTTTTCCAACTCGAGTCTCTGTGGGCGGGTCATTCAGCCACACCCAGGCTGCCACTGACAGTAGTCACTGTGATGAGGGTGGCAACAGCTTCCATTTTGGCTTCTGTGTGGGGTGCTAAGTCTGGGAGGTGAAGGTTAGGTGAGGGGTGCTTGTGGCAGGTGAGCAGACATCAGATGAGTTTTTCATGGACAAAGGTTTTGGAACCGTACGACTTCCATTCTAATCAGAGTCACCTATGTCTCGAACTACCTTGACCTGGGATTGGTGAATCCACGTCGACCTTTCAGCGATCTTTACTGCTGGGGGGTGGTGAGTTGAACCACAAATGGGCCTTCCCAGCGTGGCGAGGACCAGGACTTCCTTTTTATGACTCGGATCAGGATCTGGTCACCTGGCTTCACCACCTCCTGTAAGGGAGACAAAGGGAATAACGGCAGCTTACATGCACTTTGGAAAAGTTTTTCTCTAAACATTTTTACCATCCACTCTGTGAGTGGATCTGCTTCACCCTTAGTCTCTTGCCATGGTTCACCTTCCCATAGGGGAAGTTAGAATGGTCTTCCATGAACTATCTCAAAGGGTGTTAACCCCGAGCTAGTAGGTACTATCCACATATATGTTTTGACCAGTGATAGACATTCTGGCCATGGCTTCTTTGTCTCTTCCATGGTTTTCTTAAGCCTTAGTTTTATTGTACCATTCGTTCTCTCTACCAGTCCCGCGCTCTGCGGATGGTAAGAGCAGTGGTTTTTCAGACTTATTCCTAGGTGTTTTCCCATGTGTTGTACTATGTTGTTTAAAAATGAGCTCCATTGTCACTCCAGATGATTCTGGGGATCCCATGTTCTGGGATTGTGTTTACAGATGGCTTTCGCCACTGTTAATGCGTCTGGTGATTTTGTGGGGACTATTTCAGTCCATTTAGAGAATGAGTCAATCAAGACTAAACAGTATTTATACTGGTTGCTTCTGGATAATTCAATGAAATCCATGTGTATTATTTCAAATGGGTAGGTACCTTTTGGACATTGGCCTCGTTTGGGCCTGAGGTTACCTTGCACATTATGTCTGCAACAAGTTAAACAGTTCCTACAAAAGTTTTTTAAAGTAGGTATTTAGACCTGTTGGTATATGGAATACATGTACTATGTCCACATTTCTGCATCCTCACCCTCTTGCTACTGTGACAACGAAATTTCACGAATACGGGATGAATAAAGTTATCCAATCCAATCCCCCCTGTTGAGACATGAGACTTTCCATGGCTCAATTTTGCTACCATTTGGAATAAATTCTTTGGTAAGCACGGTAGGCCTTTAACTGTGTACAGGCCGTCTGCAGACTGTTCTGTGCCATCATGTATCCATGCATCTTTTTCTTTTTGTGGTGCAATGTTTTGCATAGCAATTAAGATTGTTTTTGGGATTAACTCATTTTGTTGTTGTTGTGTATACTGTGCAGTGAGTGTTTGTGCTGCTCCTTTAGCTGCTGCATCTGCTCTGGCATTTCCTCTACTAATTCTGTCGTTGCCTTTAGGAAGTAGTACTGCGTCAAGTAATTGTTTCAGCAGTTCAGCGTGTTCTACTGATTTGCCTGTGGATGTTTTCATCCCTCTTCTATTCCATTGTGCAGCAAATACATGTAGAGTGGAGTGTGCATATTGGCTGTCTGTATAGATGGTGACCTTTTGACCTTTAAACAATGTGCATGCCTTTGTTAATGCTGTAATATCTGCAGCTTGAGCTGAGAGATTGGATGGCAGTTTTTCTGCACATAGGACTTCATTGTCTGTAATGACTGTGAATCCTACTTGATTTTTCCCTTGTTCTGATTTGGATGCTGATCCATCTACGTATAGATAAGTGCTGTCTGGAATGGAAGTGTCTTTGAGATCTGGTCTTGGTTTGCAGAATTCATTGGTTCTTTCATCACATTAGTGTGGATCTCTGTCCTCTTCAGTTGGTATTAACGTTGCTGGGTTCAAGGTATTGCATCGCTTAATGGTGAGATGGGGTTGCGAAAATGTGGCTGTTATGGCCAGGTGTCTTGCTGGTGACAGGAACGACATTTTTGTTTGTGTTATCAGTAGATCCACTCCATGGGGGACTTGGAGTGTGAGTGGATGGGACAGTACAATTTCAGCTGTCATCTGTACGGCTAATGCTGCTGCGCACACTGCTCGTACACGGGGGTAGAGAAGCTGCAACTGGGTCCAGTCGTTTTGAGTAGAACGCTACTGGTTTCATCTTTGTTTCATGTGGTTGTAGTAATACTGATGTCATGAACGTCCCTTTGCAAGTCACTGTTTAGGTGAATGGTTTTTCATAGTCAGGAAGCGCCAGGACTCCTAATTCCAAGATGTGTTGCTTCACTTCCATGAATGTTCTGTTTCCTTCTTCAGTCCATGTTACTGGGTCCCTAATTGTCATCTCAGTAGCGTAGATCATGTCTAGCAGTGGGTGAGTTAGTTCTGCATAGTTTGGAATCCAACTCCTGCAGTAGTTGGTTAGGCCTAAGAAGGCCATCATTTGTTTTTTAGTCTGTGGTTTCGGACATTGCTGGTTGGCTTCTCGTCTTCCATCCGTTAGTTCCCTTCCTTTCTGTGAGACTTGATGTCCCGGGAAGGTGACTGACTCTTGACAGTACTGCAGTTTCTTCAGTGACGCCTTGTTCCCAGTTTGCTCCAGGTGTTTGAATGATCTGATCGCTTCTTCTTTGTTTTCCTCTTCTGTGGGACTGGCTATCAGTATATCGTCTACACATACTAGGATCTGTGTGGTGTCTTTATGTTCATGCTGACTTATACATGCTATGATCTCTTGTGAGAATATTGGGGGCTGTCACAGAACCCCTGTGGCAGCCTTGTGTATGTGTATTTGGTTCCCTCGAATGTGAAACCAAACCAGCCTTGGGCTGTTTTGTGTAATGGAACAGAGAAAAATGCATTGTGGAGATCAATCACTAAAGAATTTCTGATGTGGTTTTAACTCGTTCAACAGTGTGTGTGGGTCTGGTACACAGGGTGCTCTGGATTGTACTGCTGCATTGACCTGTCTTAGGTCCTGGACCAATCTCCACGTTCCTGTCTGCTTTCTTCACGGGAAAGATGGGAGTGTTGCATTCACTTAATGGACTTTCAATTAGAATGCCTGCTTCGAGCATTTCTTGAATTACTGGTCTGATGCCATCAGAGAAGGATAGAGTTGTCCTAATCTTCTTTCTTTTTGTCCTCTCGTTTGCATCTGTGGTGAGACGATCGGACCCATGTCCATACTTCCCTTGTAGAATGGCACTGGGGTGTCGGCCGAGTCATATGGTGGGACTTTGGCGGCCCCTGCTGGTCCTGCAGCGGCACCTGCGGGCTCTGGCTCTCCTCCTATCGCTCCACCTTGTGGTGGTTTTCTCTGCCGGACGTTTTGTTCTGCTCTGGCTCCATCGTGTGGTGGGTGAGGAGTATTGTGCAGTCTGGGAGGAGCAACCTGTTGAGGAGTCGCCCCTCCCTGCGGAGGGGAGCTTGGGCTGGTGGGGGTTGGTGATTATACGCTGAACTACGCGCTCCTGTTACTTCGTTTGACCTCTTATTTATCACAGTGGCCATACATGCTTTTTGCTCTGCTTCCCTTATCTTCTTCTCTCTCCTCTTCTCTCTTCCTTGCTTGACCAAGCCACACTTCGACATCTTCCAACTGCTTACATACTTTTTCTTGCTTCTTTTCTTTCTTAGCCTTCTTCACTTCTAATCTTCTCGGTATCGCTTCCAACGGTTCAACTTCTAACTTTCCTTTCCATCCATGTTTTTTCTTTTTCCAATCTTCTGCATGAGCGCAGTGATCAGGAAAGTGCCTAAGCATAAACTTCACGTTGGCCGGGAGCTCTTTACTGGTTCCCGACCTCATTTTAAACACTTTTACTTCACATTCTTTTTCTTTCTCGTCACTTACTTTGTTACGAACGTCTTATCTTACGGCTGTATTTTACGCTATATCTCTTATTCAATTTTACTCACCTCTTCCCAGGGACGTCCCGTCTTAATTTATCATCCCTTTAATACTTCTTTTATTATCTTATTTATCTGCCTAGGTAGCCTTTTTAGTCATTTATTTTCTTATTTTGCGCGGCAATTGTCGAGTTTTGTAAGTGCGTCACACTGCCCTTCCGGTTTTATCTACTTGCTCCTATGAGGATTACGTATGCTATCACCGTTTTTATTCTATTTTTCTTCGTACGATCTTATTTCTGACATTGAGCTCTGTTTTACTCACTCTCTTGGCACTGTATCTCTACACATTCACTCTATTTTAACGCAAACTTCGAAGTCCCATCAGGAGGGGCGTGCATCCTACTCCTCGGGAAGACCGACACACAGTCAACCACGTGGATTGCCTTGGAAGGCACAGCCTTCCTCGGAGATAGACCGACACACAGTCACAATCCGGTATTGCTTTTTATCTTTATACCTTTACGTATACACAGATAACTTTTTCTCCGACACACATATTTTTTTCCCCCACACACAGGGAAACGGGGACTTCTAGATTGGTTTTTGCGAAATAATTTTAACCAGCGCCTTACCCGTCTTAGGTGCCCATCTTGGTTCGAGGGGTATTTGTTCACTGGGCCTCGGGGCGACGGGGAACCAATCCCTATTGGCCCCTTCTCTCAACGGGGAATAGCTGACGTCAGTTTCGTGGCCTCTCGATCCCTCGCCGTACCAACGCCGCAGATCTTGAATCCCGGGTTTCGGCACCAGAAAATGTCAGGTATACGCTGAACATTCAAAGAGGTCAAACACAAGTAAGCACACCAAGACAGATGGAGTGAGATTTTAACGCTTCTGCAGAAGGGGAGCACGTAGAGAAACAGACACAGAATTCAATCTCCCTGCGCTCTCCGCAGTGATCTCCGACCACCCCTTCCGCATCAACGGGTTTTATTGAAAGATCACGTGACAGAAAAATAGGCGGTGACACAAAAGTAGGCGGTGACAAGCACGCCTTAACACATAGGCGGTGTTACTGGAAAATTCCATAGGTGGTGTTACTGGAAAATTCCATAGGCGGTGTTACTGGAAAATTCCATAGGCGGTGTTACTGGAAATTTCCATAGGCGGTGTTACTGGAAAATTCCATAGGCGGTGTTACTGGAAAATTCCATAGGCGGCGTTCCTGGAGAATTCCATAGGTGGTGTTACTGGAAATTCCATTTCGTTACAAAAGAAGCATGGCAGCTCGGCTTTGTTGTTAAGAGGGTACCTTTCACATTATTATTACTATTACTGCGATTGCTACTACTATTGCTATTACTACTACAATTTGCAAGGCTTTGGGGCTTAACGGAACCACTGTCAGAGCCATTATCCACAAATGGAGAGAACTGGCAAACCTTCCCCGCAGTGGTCGGCCAGTTAAAATTACTCCAGGAATGCGACTACGACTCATCCAGAAGGTCACAAAAGAACGTAGAAAAACATTGAAAGAACTGCAGGCCTCGCTGGCCTCATTTAAGGTCTAGAAAAACACTGGCCAAAGCGGGCATCCATGGCAGAGTTTCAAGGTGAAAACCCTTGCTGTCCAAAAAGAATATAAAGGCTTGTCTTACATTTGCCAAAAACATCCTGAAGACATGTTAGTCTGCCTTCAAAAGTCTGCCTGTATTATCCTGAATAGGATGCACCTGTTTGAGGTCATCAGCTGCATAAAGACACTTGCCCACCACATACAATCAGTAAGACACAAACTTGTTACATAGCCAAAGAACTGTCCAAAGATACCAGAGATAATATTGTACACTGGCTGGAAGGGATTACGGAGAAAATTGCCTTGCAGCTAAATAAAAAAATGTCCACAATTGAAGCATTCAGTAGAGGAGGTGCGCCGTAAGACGCATATCAAGGTTCTCCCGTGGCCTAACCACTCTGTAGATCTAAAACCAATAGAAAATATTTGGAAGGGGGCTTAAACTCTGTATTTCTCAGCAACAGCCCTGAAAACTAACCGACTTAGAGGAGATATGTGTGGAGGAGCAGGCCAAAATCCTTCCTGCAGAGTGTGCAAACCTGGTAAAAAAACTACTGGAAACATTTGTCCTCTGTAAATGCAAACAAAGGCAACTGTACCAAATATCTTTTTTTCTCAGGTGCTCATACACTTCCAGCTTTATCACACAAATAATTAAAAAATGATAGTGATTTCTGCATTTTTCTTACATATTTTTCTCTATTTATCTTTGTCGCATTGGTGAATCGTAATATAACATAAACTGATGGAATAATCATTATTATAAATGTGTTTGCAATGAATATAAAGCCTTATAATATACATGCTTACTATATTAATCAATATATTTGCTCATCCTGAATGTGTAACTATATTAAACAATATATATATATGTGTTGATCGCTTTCAACGAAGACAAACGCTTACGCCAAGGTCGCTCTCCAGGACAGCTGGGATCAGCGAGAGATACAAGTACGCAAAGACATAAAACAATACACTGAGTTCTTGCTCCGAGGACTGAGTACTGGAAGATACACCTCAACCGTGTTTTTATAACCTTCATGATGTTATTCGGTTGAGCTTATACAATTGTTCAAAACAGCAGAGACAGTTGTTTTTGATTACCTTTGAATGTTTTGGTTATGTGCCGCTAAATGGAACGAAGAGTATTCCGCTCGTCAGAATGCACTGTGGACTAAGACGGCGTCACATTGCATCTCCTTCGAAGTTGTAAGCAGAGTTTGTTGAAAGATGTTTTTCCTTTTTTAATTAAATATTACTAATAATGATTTAAAAGGTTTGAATCATTATTCTAACATAAACAAATTTAAATGAACTTGGATTATGATGCAGACACACTCAAAAATAATAAATAATAATCTAACCTTACACTAAACTTAATTCAAAATATTCCGAAAATGATGCACACGACTGTCCTCACAATAGGATAATGCACGACCACTTGCCAACGAGTAGTCTTGAATTAGCGATCGCTCCGCCAACGGGAGTTAACAGGCTAAGGGGGAACAAAAACTGAAAAAATGCAACGCTCCGCCCAGTGCTCGCAGAGACATTACAAAGAGGGAGTTGCGACCAGAGATATTCCACGAGGGAGTTGCGACCAGAGACATTACACGAGGGAGTTGCGACCAGAGACATTACACGAGGGAGTTGCGACCAGAGACATTACACGAGGGATTTGCGACCAGAGACATTACACGAGGGAGTTGCAGGGAGAGAGCCAGTGCCCCTGATGTTCTTATAAGCAGCCAACGAGAAGTAATATATACTCCTCGTATTAGCGATCGCTTCGGCATTCGCGCTGAGTGACGGAAAAAAACACTGAAAAAAATGCAACACTCCACCCAGTGCTCGTAGATATCTGTTATACACGTAAGAGATGCGGTAAAAAAGACAGTGCGCTGCAATGATAAACAGCCTCTCATGTCTTGGCCACCTGGCTTTTTCGTATCTCGAAATGTTCTCGTATCTAGAGATAATTATTTGCTCGAAATTTTACTCGTATCTCGAAATGCTCGTATGTCGGGGTACTCGTATGTCGAGGTACCACTGTATCTTCTTGACCAAAGCCAGATCCATCACCCACAAAATGGACGATTTGGGACCAACAGCTTTGTCAGAAACTGCAACATTATTTTCATCACTTTGCGTGTATATACACAACTGGTGCTACAACAGTAGGATCATTAACACTCCCTGCTCCCCTGATTTAGAGCTCTTGGCAGTACGGTGCAGGCCCTTCTATCTACCTAGAGAGCTAACGATTGTCATTGTAATGGCTGTTTACATCCCACCGGATGCTAACGTTAGCACGGCACTTAGCCTCCTGCTAGCGACTGTAAACAAACAGCAGCTTGACCACCCCGATGGAGTCTTTATTGTCGCTGGTGACTTCAACAAAGCACGTTTAAAGACTGTCCTGCCTAAGTTTACCCAGTACGTGAAGTGTCACACCAGAGGAGATAAAACTCTAGACCAGGGGTCTCAAACTCAATTTACCTGGGGGCCGCTAGAGGCAGAGTCTGGGTGAGACTGGGCCGCATCAGGATTTCCACAAGAAAAGCGCTGATAAAACATTCCAACGTTATCAAATATCTTTATTTTTTGACAAAAAATAATGAATTAAATAAATTAACTTAAAGATGAATAAAAAATGAATCAATCAGTAATACAAAAATAAAATAATAATAATAATGAGCATACAGTAGATATACACTGGCTGGCTAAGTAGAGAAAATGAATTATTTTTATTCCGTTTCAAATGTCTGTATTAACAGCTCTTTAAACTTTTAACTTTCTGAACTTGAATGGAACATTGAACATGAAATATTCTGAACACGGCTTCTCTTGCCTACTTCTTGCTGCTAGAGACCTGGCAGCGCTTCTTCTCACATAGCTGAGTCACATTTGGCTTGAGGGGGGAAGCAGTGGAGACCCTCAGTGGAGCTTGAAGATGCTCATCAGTAAATCTGGACCTGTACTTGGACTTATTGAAGTTCAAGGTGGAGAAGACACACAACTATGTGCTCCCAAAAAGGCACATGGTCCGCTTGAACATTCAGGAAAGTTCAGGGAAGCTGGGGATCAACTCTCTCAAAAATTGCCCAAGCTTGTCTGCTTCTCCACTCACCTCCCTGAATTGGCTTTGAGTGCAGAGTTGCATTGCAGGTCAATGAGCTCAATTTGAAGCTCAGAAGGGGCATCTTGCACATCAAAGGAGAAGGGGTCCGCAAAAATTTGAAATGTGGCTTTGTGTGTCTTGAAGTCTGCAAATCTGTGATCAAATTCCTCCTGTAGCTTCGAAATGGCCTCAACATACTTCTCACCACTGAATGGTGTGCCTGCATCCACGAGAGCCTTGCATGCTGGGAAATGGCAAAGGTTTGTCTGAGAGAGCTGGGCTTTCCATAACACAAGTTTAGTGCAGAATGCTCTCACATTGTCATAGCCAGCACTGACAAGTTGCCCCTGGCCTTGTAGCTTCTTGTTCAGTATATTAAGCTCATGTGTGATATCAACAAGAAAAGCCAAGTCCATGAGCCATTTGGGATCACTGAGCACAGGAACAGCAACCCCGTCTATCTCCATGAAGTCTTTTACTTCTGCTCTAAACTAAAAAAATCTCAACACGTTTCCCCTGCTGAGCCAACGTACCTCAATGAAGTAGAGCACATCCCCATATTCTGACTCAATTTCCTTTAAAAAAGCACGGAACCTTCTGTACTTTAAGCCCCTGGATCTGATTTGGTTGATGCATTTCACAACGACAGACATCACATTGTCAAACTTCAGGCATCTGCTGCAAAGGGCCTGCTGATGGATAATGCAGTGCAGAGCTATGGCCTCCTCAACACCCTCCTCTTCCAGTTTTTTTTAACAAGTGCTACCAGTCCATTCTTCCTCCCTGTCATTGATGGGGCTCCATCGGTTGTTATTCCAACAAAGCTCTTCCATGGCAAACCGGCATTCAATGGCATCACACAGCTGGTGAAATATTTCCTTAGCGGTGGTCTGGCCATGCATTGGAATTACTGTGAGCAACTCCTCCATTACTTCAAAATTGTCATCAACACCACGGACATATATTGCGAGCTGGGCAGTGTCTGTGATGTCTGTGGTCTCATCCAGAGCCAATGAATATACACTGAAACATTGTGCTTTCTCACACATTTGATCATAAATGTCACTTGACAGGTGAGAAATGCGCTCTGCCACGTGTTGGCAGAAAGGCTGATGTGGTTGAACTGATTTTCCTTTTCTGGACAGACAATATGTGCAGCCTGTAATATGCACTTTTTGATAAATTCACCTTCTGTGAATGGCTTACCTGCTTTAGCAATCAACTCACAAATGGCGTAGCTAGCTTCGACTGCTGCATTACTGTCTTTGGTAGCCTTCTTGAAGAAATCCTGTTGCCTCAGAAGACGTGTTGTAAGACTGGCAACCTGGTTGGCTCTCTCATCTCCCTGGTATTTTTCGTACTCCTCAGCATGTCTCGTAGTATAATGACATTTCAAATTGTATTCCTTGTACACCGCAACTTTTTCAGTGCAAATGAGACACGTCGGGGTGTGTGCGCACTTTCGCTCTCCGATCGTATTGGATTACGGCAGTTCTCCGAATTTCTCAAGTGTCATGTTAACGCACTTACTGTTAAGTTTCAGTTTCACTCGCGGAGATGGCTACAGACACTGACACAGGCTGGATCACGGATCATAGCGCCTCATTCAGTTCTATGCTGGGAGCAGCGGAGGACTGTGCGCGCCGAGCGGAGTGATCGGCTTCACGTCTTCTCCTCCACCCAGCTGATTGGAGGAATGAATGAGTGAGTGAGCGAGGCACTGGACAGCCCGGCCGATGTCCCGCCCTCCAGAGCCGTATACCTCACCGTGATTGGTTCATTCAGCTCCGAACACAACAAGTGTCATTCATATCAATCTTGCGGGCCGCACGAACATTAATCTTTCATATTAAGACGGGGGCCGCAAATTATCGTCCCGAGGGCCGCAGTTGGCCCGCGGGCCGCGAGTTTGAGACCCCTGCTCTAGACCATGGTTATTCTAACATCAAACATGCTTATAGAGCCACAACCCCCCTCACCTTGCTGGATCCGACCATCTCTGCCTGTCCCTCACCCCCTCATAAACCCCACTCCGGAGGCTAACAAGGCCACAAATAAAGATAATAAAAACATGGCCCAAGGACACCCTTTCTCAGCTGCAGGACTGTTTTTCCCGCACCATTTGGTAACTTTTTGAACACCACAACCTCCAGGACTACACGGACACTGTACTTTCCTACATCAAAAACTGCACGGACAACGTCACTGTTAATAAACAGATTCAGGTTTTTACTAACCAAAAACCCTGGATGACCAGTCAGACACAGGCACTCATCAAATGCCGTAATACCGCCTTCAGGTCAGGGGACAAGGTACAATACAGCACTGCCAGAGCAGAGCTGAAGAGAGGCATTAAAAAGGCCAAGGCAGCATATACAAGGAGAATTGAGGAGCACTTCACAGGAAATAACCCAAAGAGGATGTGGCAGGGAATACGACATATTACCAATTACAATGACAATATAGTGTCTGTTAATGCAGATGCCTCACTAGCAGAGGAACTGAACCGTTTTTTTGCATGCTTTGAGACTGACAAATCAGACCCAGTCTCAAGACATCCACCACCACCCTGCAGCAGTACACTGGAGCTTCAGGAACATGAAGTGAGACAGGTACTGCAGACTATGAACACCAGGAAGGCTGCTGGCCTCGACGGAGTACCTGGGAAGGTGCTCAAAGCCTGTGCTGACCAGCTGACTGGTGTTTTCACTAAGATTTTCAATTGTTCCCTGCAACAATCCATCATTCCATCCTGCCTGAAATCTGCCACCATTATCCATGTCCCTAAAAAGCCAACCATCGACAGCCTGAATGATTATAGGCCTGTTGCACTTACGCCTGTGATCATGAAGTGCTTTGAAAAGTTAGTCGCCCGCCACGTCAGGGATACAATCCCTCCCTCACCAGTTTGCTTATAGAGCAAATAGATCCACTGAGGACGCCATCGCCGTAGCTCTACACACAGCACTGAGCTACCTGGAGCACCATGGGAACTACGCGAGGATGCTTTTCATTGACTATAGCTCAGGCTTCAAAACTATACCGGACATTCTGGCTGACAATCTCTCCCACCTTGGACTATCCTCTTCCATCTGCTGCTGGATAAACAACTTCTTAACCAATCGACCACAAACTGTTAGACTTGGTCCCCACCTCTCTTCCTCCATTACACTGAGCACTGGCTCCCCTCAAGGCTGTGTACTGAGTCCTCTTCTGTACTCCCTGTATACATATGACTGTACACCGACCCACCAGTCTAACTCCATCATCAAATTTGCCGATGACACTACTGTGGTCGGACTAATCTCAGGAGGGTATGAGTCGGCCTACAGAGATGAGGTCAACAAACTGTCTTTGTGGTGTTTGGTGAACAATCTCACACTGAACACCACAAAAACTAAAGAAATAATCCTCGACTTTCGCAAACGCAGCACAGATCTGGCCCCACTCCTCATATATGGAGTATGCGTAGACAGGGTCTAGTCCTTCAAATCCTGGGGTTCCACGTCACGGACAAGCTCTCCTGGTCTACCAACACCACGGCAGTGGTGAAGAAGGCCCAGAAACGACTCAATTTCCTGAAGGTACTCAGGGGGAACAACTTGGACACTAAGCTTCTGGTAACCTTCTATAGAGCCACTGTGGAGAGTATCCTGGCATACTGCATTACAGTGTGGTACGCTGGAAGCACGGCAGCAGACAGAAAAGCCATGCAGAGAGTGATCAACACTGCCCAGAAGATCATCGGCTGCTCTCTGCCCTCACTGGATGACATTGCCAGCCCTAGCTACCTCAGCAGAGCCAGGAACATTGTCAGGGACAAATACCACCCTGGTCACAACCTGTTCCAGCTGCTGCCCTCTGGCAGACGCGACAGGTCTCACAAAGCATGGACAAATAGACTTAAGGACAGTTTTTTTCCCACAGCCATCAGGACTCTGAACTTTCGGTAGCACGACACACAATCCCTTCTGTGCAATAACTTTGGGGTCAGGTGACATGAAGGACGTTGGGCGGTGATCTGCCTCCTGCTGGCTGATTGAAGTTAAGTGAGGTTGTAGTGAGGAGGTAAGTGATCCGGGATGGTGGCCCGCACGGGCGCAGCTGGCTCTTGCTCTCCAGTTTGGTGTTTTGTTTCCTCAGTCTTGTCGTTGTTTGCTAACACCTGCGAGGCAAACTTTTCTACAGTCGCCAGGATTTGGTTGCTCTCGGAGGGAGATGCAATATATCACAGCAGATTGCCAACGAACCTGCAATGAACCACCTGGATCTCCGTGGATAGGAATAATATCTTAGATTAGGCATTTTTTTATTATTTACCTTAACAGGATATGACTCTTATATTTTTATATTACTTATTTTGGTCTTTTACCGGGAAAGCGCACTTTGTGGAGTAGCACCACCAATTTCACCATACGCAGCCGTGTATGATGACAATATGCTTTTGATGATTCGATGATGATGATAAAGCCTATGTCTGAACAGAACAGAACAGAATCAAAAAACATGGAGTTCTCATCAAGATAGACTCATTTCTTTTTTAAAATTGAATAATTTGATTATTTTGGATTTACAACGACAGGCATATTAACTTATGATATTGACCCTAGCAATAGGCTTTTGATTCATACAGGGGCGAGTGGTTAGCGCGTCGGCCTCACACCTCCCACATTCCAAAGACATACATGGTAGGCTGATTGGACACTCTAAATTGCCCCTAGGTATGGGTGTGAGTGTGCATAGTTGTCTGTCTCCTTGTGCTCTGCGATCGGCTGGCCACCGATTCAAGGTGTCCCCAGCCTCTGGCCCGGAGTCAGCTGGGATAGGCTCCAGCACCCACCGCGACCCTGATTGAGGATGAACGGACGTTTCGCCGACCAGACGTTTGGCCGAACGGACGGTTGGCCGTACGGACGTTTCGCTGAACGGACGGTTGGCCGAGCGGACGTTTCGCCGTCACGGGATTCGCGCGCTTGGATCGTGTGACCCCCGGATCGTGTGTACACGTTTTTCAACCTTGGCCCGTGGGCCATATATGGCCCGTTAGGCTTTTTAATCCGGCCCACCGCCGAGGTTGTCCAAACTATAGTAAAAATGACCTAATTAATTTCCCTTTGCCCTGCAATACCGCTCATCACTCTCAATTTAAAGACTGCTCTCTTTTGTTGAATAATAATGTTCTTAATGTTGAAAATAAATCTGAAAATAAATGTTCACCTTCAATTGTTTCTTTTTTCTTATATTTTAATCCCCAGCTTTGATAAATTACATTGCGTGTCCAAATGCTGTCAAATTTTAGGATCCATTCTGGCCCGCAAGTCAAAAAGTTTGGTCAAATAGTCCCAGGGGCTTTTTAGCTGGTAACCGGTCAAATAGCCTATATGGCCCCATATGGCTATTTAGCTGGTAAGAATTCTGTTGATTTTGAAAAGGCTGTAATAAGTAGTATACAAAAGTATTTTCCAAACTCTCACACATCTGGATGCTTTTTCCATTTCGGTCAATGCCTCTGGAGAAAAATTCAGGCATGTGGCCTACAAAATTGGTATAGTGACCCAATGAATACTTTCGTGATAAAAAACTTTCAGCACTGGCGTTCGTCCCAAAGGAGGATGTCATAGAAGCATTTAATGCATTTATGGCTTCACTAGACAAGGAAACAGATTAAGTCCTAGCAGAATTTCTCATCTACTTTGAGACTACTTGGCTAGGTGCTGTTTTAAGGGGAAGGCGACGCTGTCCAGGTTTTGCTATCCCCTTATGGAATGTTAGAGAAAAGACCTTGCTGGGAATACCACGCACTAATAATTCTGTTGAAGGTTGGCACCGCGCATTTCAACGTAGAATGTCACTCGTCCATCCAAATTTATTTCGTCTTATAAACAAACTCAAATTAGAGCAAAATGATAGGGAAATACGAATACAACAGGCTTATGGCGGTATTATGCCCAGACAGACCAAAAAGTCATAAGCAGCTGTTAATGAACGGTTGAAAAAGCTCACGGATGACTATGAAAACCCGGATCGATTTGCAAACAAAGTACAGTACCTACAAGCCATTGCGTAGAATTTGTAAGTTTTACTGTTTTAATAAAAACTGCCATCTGTGAATTCCCTTTGTACATAATTTGTAAGTTTTACTCCTTTAATAAAAACACCATCTGTGAATTTGCTTTTGTAAGTTTTACTGCTTTAATAAAAACACCATCTGTGAATTTGCTTTGTCTTCTTTTTAATAAGATATTTTTGGGAATGGCAGCTTATTGATAGTGTTTAATTTGGGACAATAATAGGATAAAAGAGGCAAGTTTGTCTATACCAGGGGTGGGCAAACTTTTTGACTTGCGGGCAAGAATGGAAACTAAAATTTGACAGCATTTGGACACGCAATGTAATTTATCAAACCTGGGGATTGAAATATAGGAAAAAAGACACAATTGAAGATGAAGTGAAAATTTATTTTCAAATTTACTTTCAACATTAAGAACATACAGTGGTACCTCGACATATGATCATAATCCGTTCCTAGACTGAGATCGTATGTCGAGGTTTTCGTAACTCGAGCGAACGTTTCCCATTGAAATGAATTGAAAATAAATTAATTCGTTCCAACCCTCTGAAAAAACACCAAAAACAGGATATTGGATTGGAAAAAATGTTTTATTTTTTCTAATTGGCCATCTATTAACAAAGTAACACATAACTAGTGGTTTAATAGTAATAAAATGTGTTTAATCTAACTAAAATTGGGCGGATTTCGCCGATGGACGGGAGAGAGAGAGACGCACAGAGGGGGCGGGGGGGTTCAGGGTTTTTTCCACGACAACGCACTCGTAAACGGAACAAACATTTAAATTAACTTGGATTAATATATACAGACACACTCAAAAATACGTTTAATGTAACTTTACACAAAACTGAATTCTAATTTGGTTTTATCTTTTTTTTTACCTTCATTCTGGCCGGGTTAGTTGTTTGCCACGCCTCCACCCTCACGTTCGCTATCGATGGGTTGTTTGCTGTTGTACTACGTATTCCCTTCAAAATATTCCGAAAATGATGCACAGGTCCTCACAATAGGATAACGTACGACCACTTGCCAACGAGAAGTAGTCTTGTAGTATTAGCGATCGCTCCGCTGCTCGTGGGAACATCAGGGGCGCTGGCTCGCAACTCCCTCTTTGTAGTAGCTCTGGTCGCAACCGCTTTGAACGGCGCCTATGAGAGAGTTGCGACCAGAGATACTGTTGCGGGGAGGGAGTTGCGAGCCAGTGCCCCTGATGTTCTGATGAGCAGCAAACGAGAAGTAATATAATACTCCTCGTATTAGATAATAATAACAGGAAATTCAACAGCTGAGCTTACACACGTATTGATTGTGGGTAATGAAGTTTTATTCTGAGAAAGAGTGCCATTGCCTATCGGCGTTGTGTGCACGAGTATACTTCATTACCCAGAAAGCCCTCTTTTTTTCCCGCGCATGTACGTTGTGCGTTTCCTGGTCGAAACTCGTCTGAATAAATGTTCAGGGCTCGTAGATAGACAGTGCGCTACAATGATAAACAGCCTCTCATGTCAAGGCCAACTGGCTTCCTCGCATCTCGAAATCTTAATTGTATCGTTACACGAGCATGTTGTATGACGAGCTGTCGTATCACGAGGTACCACTATATTATTATTCAACAAAAGAGAGCAGTCTTTAATTGAGAGTGATGAGCGGTATTGCAGGGCAAAGGGAAATGAATGAGGTCATTTTTACTATAATTTGAACAACGCCGGCGGTGGGCCGGATTAAAAAGCCTAACTGGTCGAGGTGGAAAAACATGTACACACACGATCTGGGGGCGGGGCAAACGTGCAAATCCCGCGACGGCCAAACGTCCGTTCGGCCAAACGTCTGGTCGGCGGAACGTCCGTTCAGCCAACCGTCCGTTCGGCGAAACGTCCGTTCGGCCAACTGTCCGGTTGGCCAAACGTCCGTTCGGCCAAACGTCCGGTCGGCCAAACGTCCGTTCAGCGAACTGTCCGTCGGCCAAATGTCCGTCGGCGAAACCTCTTTCGGCGAATCGTCCGAGTACCGAATATATAGATGCTCATGACTATAGTATGGAACCCCAACATGGTGGAGATGAAGACAGAATGTTAAGAGGAACATGGGAGTGGAGCCTGCTCTAGAAGAGAGTACAGACGCTCCCCTACTTAGGAACGCAATTGGTTCCGAGCGATTGTTCATAAGTTGAATTTGTTTGTAAGTTGATTCAGTGCTATATTTTGTATTATAATTTATGTTTAAGGCCGATATAAGTATATTGAAGGTTTATATAAGTGCATTTGTATGTTTAAGGCTTGTATAAGTAACACGCATTGGTTTGTACTGAAATTTTTTTTTTTAATAAAATGGAGAGAATATGTACAGTAAGTACTGTAGAGAGAGAGAGAGATTTATGTATTAGAAACTGGCCAAAAGAAGCGACCTAATGACGATTGCAGTTTTCTTCTTTTTTTCATCATAAATGATGCAGTAGCACTGTATGGCATCATTCAATTGATTTGCAAACTTTGTGCAACGTTCAATATTTGGGTCCTGCTGCTCGAGCTTTCTGTTTATAAATGGTACTGACGGTCGAACGATTCAATGCCCGTGAAACGCTCACCACTCTCACGCGCATCAAGCTTCGTTATTATTGCCACTCGTTTCAAATGAAATGGCTTGCCTCTTCCTTGCAACTCCCTCAATAGAAGCCTTTAGCTTTTTACCAACCATATTCAATATTGGATGCATGAGATATTTAATGATACAAATGAAAAAGGTTCTTTGCACACTGGAGATACATTCACGCACTTCCGCATTGCAACGAAGAAGAAGGTAGATGCTGGGTGAGCTGAGCTCTCACAGCGCCAGGCGTCGGTATTAGCGGCGGAAAGAAGTACTACTCCGAAAAAGGCGCGAAATACAAAATTGGACTTGCGAACATTTTTGGACTTAAACGCAATTTGCAGACATGTTCGTATGTACCGTTGTTCGTAAGTTGAATGTTCGTAAGTAGGGGAGCGTCTGTACCATTAAACCAAAAAGAGAAATCACAACGAAAACATACCTCTGAATGTTACAGGTAAAAACATTGCAACCTGTGTTAACTAACAATTTTTTTGTCTCCTTTTCCCATTTTTTTTATCTCACCTTGATTGTTTCATCCTATCTTGACAATCCCCACTCCATATCTATATGTCTGTGACCACCTTCTCCCTCATGTGTCTTGAATGTATGGCTACTTCTGTGATCTCATTCCCATCTAAAAGAACAGTGTGTACTGTACCTTTGATTGACGCCATCCACGGTGAGATGTTCACCATTGAACCGCAAGGTGGAGGAGATGAAGACGGCTTTGCTCGAGGAGCCTGGGATTGGAGCATGCTGTGGAAGAGGGTTCCTCTGAATGACAGAGAGAAACAACTAAGAAAAACACGTACTGAGCCATATAGGTACTAAAACCTAACATGAACTATTTGTATGAATGTGTGCAAATGTTTGGTTAAAAAGTGGCAGAACACCATATCATAAGGTTTCCCGGTTGTCCAGTCTGCTCAGAGAACTTATTTTTCCGGATAATGCAATAAAGAAACCCAATTTTTGATGATTCGACAAAACAACAACTAACGTGCCACTTTCCCATCTAATGTTTTTTGTGCTTTATTAATGAATTGAATGCTTTTATTGTTATTATACAAGTTTGAAATGTGCAAAAATAACAACAAACAAACAAATTAACAGATAAATAATAAATAACCAATAAGATGGCCACCAATTCAGTGTCCCCCGCCTCTGCCCCGGAGTCAGCTGGTATAGGCTCCAGCACCCCCCGCCTCCCTAATGAGGAAAGAGCGGTTCAAAAAATGAGATGAGATGAGAAATAATAGGAAAAAGGTAATATGGGGATAGCTGAAAAGAAGGGTAAAATATAGTAGTTTCCTGACTAAAACCAGAGATTGGCAGCTCTGGTATACATAGCGTGGGGGCCCCATTTAGCACCTTGGCCCCGTTAAGAGTGGCTCTGCCACTGATGCTACTAGTATTGCAAACTGAAGACAGCGTTTACTGTGTGTTTTTTATGTTGAATTGAATGTTTTTATTGTCATTATACAAATATAATGAGATTTAAAGCTCCACCACAAATGGGACAAATAACAACAGTAAATAAACACAAATAAATAATCAATAAATAATAATAAATAAACAATAAATAAGTAATGAATAACTAAGTAGTCAACATAAGTACCGTATTTACTCGCATATAAGCCTTTGTTGTCGGACAAAAAATGATGACTGAATCAAGGGTACGTCTTATATGCGCATAAAAACACTACATGCACGAAACTGAAGGTTGATGACGATGACACGGTGACGTCATGACAAAACAATGGTGCCTTCGTGACGTCAAGACGCAAGACAATGCGGCAGATAGTCATTTATTTCAAAATAAAGAAAAGATAAACAGTAAAACGCTAAACAAAATGTATTTTGACGTTTATTAATATAATTCAAGGAAAGAAATTTACTGTATCTTGCTTAAAACATGAAAAAAACTTTCGCTCCCGTCACTGCTCGCTCGGGGAACGGCCATCGTACTGTAGTTAAACGTGCTCTGACCGTAGATTTTACCATGTCAGCACTTAACAATAGTTAAGGCTGATCGAAGGTCTTGTGGTCGATCGTTAAAATATAAACCTTGATACCTACGTAATATGTGTATGCTATTATTGCATCCAGAGACTTGGTGAACACTACGTACAGTGGGGCAAAAAAGTATTTAGTCAACCACCAATTGTGCAAGTTCTCCTACTTGAAAAGATTAGAATGACCTGCAATTGTCTTGGATAGACTTAGATTCCTATACACACACTTAAAAAGTTTTAATCTTACATTACATTAAATTAAAATCTTCGTGTGCAATAACCAAGGCAAAGAGGTTAATGTATTCCACCATGGAAATGTGTATGTGTGTGTGTCTGTGTGTATACACATACATATTTACAGTGGGGCTAATAAATATTTAGTTAACCACCAATTGTGCAAGTTATCCTACTTTTGTCAACATGGGTAAACCTCAACCATGAGAGACAGAATGTGGACAAAAAACAGATTTTTAATTATGTTTGATTTTTAAAGACTATTTCCAAATTAGAGTGGAAAATAAGTATTTGGTCACCTAAAAACAAGCTAGATTTCTGGCTGTCAAAGAAGTCTAATTTTTAACAAGGTCTAACGAGGTCTTCACTCGTTACCTGTACAGGCGCTCCTCTACTTACGAACGAGTTAGGTTCCGAGCGATTGTTCATAAGGTGAATTTGTTTGTAAGTTGATTCAGTGCTATATTTTGTATTATAATTTATGTTTAAGGCCTATATAAGCATATTGAAGGTTTATATAAGTGCATTTGTATGTTTAAGGCTTGTATAAGTAACACGCATTGGTTTGTACTGAAAAAAACATTTAATAAAATGGAGAATATGTACAGTACTGTATAGAGAGGGAGAGAGAGAGATTTATGTATTAGAAACTGGCCGAAAGAAGCGATCTAACGACGATTGCACAGTTTTCTTCTTTTTTTCATCATAAATGATGCGGTAGCACTGTATGGCATCATTCAATTGATTTGCAAACTTTGTGCAACGTTCAATATTTGGGTCCTGCTGCTCGATCTTTCTGTTTATAAATGGTACTGACGGTCGAACGATTCAAGTTGTTATATAGGCAACGCTCACCACTCTCACGCGCATCAAGCTTCGTTATTATTGCCACTCGTTTTAAATGAAATGGCTTGCCTCTTCCTTGCAACTCCCTCAATAGAAGCCTTTCACTTTTTACCAACCATATTCAATAATGGATGCACGAGATATTTAATGATACAAATGAAAAAGGTTCTTTGCGCACTGGAGATACGTCACGCACTTCCGCATTGCAACGGAGAAGGTAGATGCTGGGTGAGCTGAGCCCTCACAGCGCCAGGCGTATTAGCGGCGGAAAGAAGCACTACTCGGGGGAAAAAAAATACAAAATTGGACTTACGAACATTTTTCGACTTAAACGCAATTTGCAGACATGTTCGTATGTACCGTTGTTCGTAAGTTGAATGTTCGTAAGTAGGGGAGCGTCTGTATTAGTGCATCTGTTTTAACTCATCGGTATAAAAGACACCTGTCGACAACCTCAGTCTCTCACACTCCAAACTCCACTATGGTCAAAACCAAAGAGCTGTCAAAGGACACCAAAGACAAAATTGTAGACCTGCACCAGTCTGGGAAGACTGAATCTGCAATAGGTAAAACGCTTGGTGTAAAGAAATGAACTGTGGGAGCAATTATTAGAAAATGGAAGACATACAAGACCACTGATAATCTCCCTCGATCTGGGGCTCCATGCAAAATCTCAACCCGTGGCGTCAAAATAATAACAAGAACGGTGAGCAAAAATCCCAGATTCACGGAGGGACCTAGTGAATGACCCACAGAAAGCTGGTACCACTGTAACAAAGGCTACTATCAGTAAGACAATGCACCGCCAGGGACTCAAATCCTGCACTGCAAGACGTGTCCCCCTGCTGAAGCCAGTACCCATCCAGGCCCGTCCGCGGTTCGCTAGAGAGAATTTGGATGATCCAGAAGAGGACTGGGAGAATGTGTTATGGTCAGATGAAGCCAAAATATAACTTTGGTGGAAACACAGGTTCTCGTGTTTGGAGGAGAAAGAATACTGAATTGCATCTGAAGAACACCATACCCTCTGTGAAGCATGGTGGTGGAAATATGCTTTGGGGCTGTTTTTCTGCACAGGGACCAGGACGACTGATCTTTGTAAAGGAATGAATGAATGGGGCCATGTATCAAGAGATTTTGAATGAAAATCTCCTTCCATCAGCAAGGACATTGAAGATGAGTTGTGGCTAGGTCTTTCAGCATGACATTGATCCCAAACACATAGCCAGGGCAACAAAGGAGTGGCTTCGTAAAAAGCATTTCCACGCTGAACATTCAACAAGGATGGACACAAGTAAGCACACCAAGACAGATGGAGTGAGATTTTGATGCTTCTGCAGAAGGGGAGCACGGAGAGAAAACAGACAGAGATTTACTCTGCGTCAGACTCCGGTCAATCTCCGACTGTTTCCACCTGCCAATCTCCGACTCCCCTTTCCGCATCAACGGATTTTATTAGAACAAGATTGCGTGACATACAAAGTCTCTATGACAAGGATGAAGGTTATGACACGGACAAAGGCTATGACACGGATGAAGGCTATGACACGGATGAAGGCTATGACACGTACTGAAACATTCTATTGGTTACTCGTGGCAGTAAACCTGTTGATACATTTCACATTTCTCAAGAAGCATGGCAGCAAACATGTTGATACATTTCACACACCACCCGCAAATGTACCATATTTTCTCGCATATAAGCCGTATTTGTAACAAAAAAAGTTGACTGAATCAAGGGTACGGCTTATATGCGCACAAGACCCACAGCGTTGATAAAATTGACATATTCAATGATTTTAAGGCAATTTTAAGTGTGCGGCTCATACGCGGGAAAATGTGGTAATTTTCATTCAGTATTTGTTGTCAAGAGTGTGATAATGAGGTCAGTATTTGTTAAGTGTGTGATAATGAGGTGAGTATTTGTTGTCAAGAGTGTGATAATAAGGACTGTTGATTTGAGTCAGTCATTTTTCATATATGTGCCTCTTAATGCATAGGTCTCCAGCTATGGCAGGAGGTCTCTTTGCTATCGAGCGCGACTACTTCTTTGAGCTGGGACTGTATGATCCTGGATTGCAGATATGGGGAGGAGAGAATTTTGAAATATCGTACAAGGTAGGATATTGATACTGGTTGTTGAGTTTGCTAAATTTTCTAAACGTGCACTATTATGATAGCATATTCTTGTCATTATAGATATGGCAGTGTGGAGGCCAATTGCTCTTTGTCCCATGCTCTCGTGTGGGCCATATATACAGACTTCAGGGATGGCAAGGCAATCCTCCTCCTGCACATGTTGGTTCCTCACCTACGCTAAAGGTACCGGGGCACAAACTTTCACTATTTCAAACAACTTTTTCCACGACCATTGTTGATCAGTACAGTGGTACCTTGAGATACGAGCCTAATGCGTTCCGTGACTGTTCCCACCCTCTGAAAAAAACACCCCAAAACTGGATATTACAATGGAAAAACATATTTTTTATTGGTTGTAATTCACCATCTACTAACAAAGTAACAAATAACTTATTCGAGAGAGAGAGCAAGGGCGGGGGGGCGCGTGGGGGCGCGTGGGGGTGCGCGGGGGCGCAAGAGGACGTGTGGGGGAGAGAGGGCACGAGAGGGCACGCGGGCGTGAGAGGGCGCGGGAGCGAGCGAGGGCGCGCGCGGGAACGAGCGAGGGCGCGCGCGGGAACGAGCGGGCGCGCGCGGGAACGAGCGAGGGCGCGCGCGGGAGCGAGCGAGGGCGCGCGCGGGAGCGAGCGAGGGCGCGCGCGGGAGCGAGCGAGGGCGCGCGCGGGAGCGAGCGAGGGCGCGCGCGGGAGCGAGCGAGGGCGCGCGCGGGAGCGAGCGAGGGCGCGCGCGGGAGCGAGCGAGGGCGCGCGCGGGAGCGAGCGAGGGCGCGCGCGGGAGCGAGCGAGGGCGCGCGCGGGAGCGAGCGAGGGCGCGCGCGGGAGCGAGCGAGGGCGCGCGCGGGAGCGAGCGAGGGCGCCCGGGAGCGAGCTAGAGAGAGAGAGGGCGCGGGAGTGCGAGAGAGAGAGCGCGAGAGCGCGGGAGCGCGAAAGAGAGTGCGAGAGAGAGAGCGCGGGAGTGCGAGAGAGAGAGAGCGAGCGCAGGAGCGCGAGAGAGAGCGCGGGAGCACAAGAGAGCGTGCGAGAGAGCCTGCGAGAGAGTGTGGGAGATTGTGCGCGAGATTGTGCGCGAGTGTGCGCGAGTGCGAGAGAACAAGAGAGCGTGCGAGAGAGCGTGCGAGAGAGAGTGCGAGAGAGAGTGTGCGAGAGAGCGTGCGAGAGAGCGTTTGAGAGAGCGTGCGAGAGAGCGTGCGAGACAGCGTGCGAGAGAGAGCTTGCGAGAGAGCGTGCAAGAGCAAGAGTGCGAGAGAAAGCGAGAGAGAGAGACAGCGCGAGAGAGAAAGAGCTTGCGAGAGAGCTTGCGAGAGAGCGTGCGAGAGAGCGAGAGAGAGCGCGTGAGAGCGCGGGAGAGAGAGCGCGGGAGTGCGAGAGAGAGAGGGCGCGGGAGTGCGAGAGAGAGCGAGGGAGTGCGAGAGAGAGCACGGGAGTGCGAGAGAGAGAGAGCGCGAGAGAGAGAGAGAGCGAGCGCGGGAGTGCGAGAGAGAGAGCGCGGGAGCGTGAGAGAGAGAGTGCGGGAGCGCGAGAGTGAGAGCGCGGGAGTGCGAGAGAGAGCGCGGGAGCACGAGAGAGCGTGCAAGAGAGCCTGCGAGAGAGTGCGCTAGAGTGTGCGAGAGAACAAGAGAGCGCGCAAGAGAGCGCGCAAGAGAGCGCGCAAGAGAGCGTGCGAGAGAGAGAGAGCGCGCAAGAGAGCGAGAGAGAGAGACAGCGTGCGAGAGAGAGAGCAAGACAGCGTGCGAGAGAGAGTGCGCGAGAGCAAGAGTGAGAGAGAGCTTGCGAGAGAGCATGTGAGAGAGCCTGCGAGAGAGAGCCTGCGAGAGAGAGCGCGCGAGAGAGAGCGAGAGCGCGCGAGAGAGAGACAGCGAGCGCGAGAGAGAGAGAGAGAGCGTGTGAGAGAAAGTGCGAGAGAGCGAGGCGGCGCGCGGGAGCGAGGCGGCGCCCGGGGGAGCGAGGCGGCGCGCGGGAGCGAGGCGGCGCGCGGGAGCGAGGCGGCGCGCGGGAGCGAGGCGGCGCGCGGGGGAGCGAGGCGGCGCGCGGGAGCGAGGCGGCGCGCGGGAGCGAGGCGGCGCGCGGGAGCGAGGCGGCGCGCGGGAGAGCGAGACAGCGAGACAGACCAAGTGTGCGAGAGAGAGAGAGAGAGCGTGCGAGAGAGAGAGCGTGCGAGAGAGAGAGCGTGCGAGAGAGAGAGCGTGCGAGAGAGAGAGCATGCGAGAGAGAGAGCATGTGAGAGAGCGTGCGAGAGAGAGAGCGCGCGAGAGAGCCTGCGAGAGAGCCAACAAAAAAATCCCAAGAGTGATGGGAGATAGCCAACAAAAAAGCAACTATAACTTGACAATTTCAAAAATAAAAATACTGGACACCGAAAGTGTATTTGTGTTTTGGGGGATTTTTTTTTAATTGAATTGAAATAACTTGAATGCTTATATTATCATTATACAAGTAGAATGAGATTTAAAGCTTTACCACGAAGTGCACAAATAACAACAAACAAACAGACAAATAATAAATAATGAATAAGTAATAAATAATAAATGTATAGGTAGTCAACAACATAAATAAGTAGGGAAGTGCACAAATAATACCAAATTAACAAGTGGCATATGTTTTGTCACTTGTATGTTTTTTTTTGAATCTTGGAACAAAGGGTATTTCATCAAAGCTTTTTGTAACCTGAATTTTACTAATGTAAAATCATTTGTAAGTAGACGTGACACCTATTTTTTATTTTGCACATGGTATTTTTATTCATTTCTGGTCAGATTTTTTTTTTTTAAACAAATATATTTTTATACAGAATTATGTTCGTGTCGTGGAGGTATGGTGGGATGAATACAAGGACTACTTCTACGCCAGTCGTCCTGAAACCATAGCCATTGCCTATGGAGACATAAGTGGGCTGAAAGACTTCAGGTACAGTATAACTCATTTATAACATGTTTGATTATTAGAATATAATTGTCACTCTTTTAATATCGGTTCTGTCTGTTTATCTTTGTCTCAATTTAAGAAGTTAAAATAAAACCAATGTAAATTCATGTGATCTATTGTGGAGGTGGGGCATAATGGCAAGCACCTGGCACAGCCCGAAGAGGCTACGTTGTTTCCTTTTTCCAAAGAGGTTGGGCGCCCTGAAAGTTCGATGGCAGCCAAAGGAAAGATCCTTGGAGGTCCGACTCCCGGCTGCATAAATTGGCTTTCGGCACGTGGAATGTCATCTCTCTGGTTGGGAAAGAGCCTGAGCGTGAGGTCGAGAAGTTCCAGATGTAGTTGGGCTCACTTCTATGCATAACTCGGGTTCTGGTACCACTCTTCTCAAGGGAGATTGGATTCTCTTCCACTCTGGTGTCGCTCACGGTGAGAGGTGCCAAGCAGGTGAGGACAGACAGATCTGGAGGGGCGTGATTGGGAAGAACGGCCCCCCCTGATCAGAATCCGAATGGTGTTCTATTGTTGGATTTCTTTGCTCCCCATAAAGCGAAAATAATGAATACCATGTTCCAGCATAAGTTTGTCCTTATTGCACTTGGCACCAGGACACCCTAGGTCAGGGGTGGCCAACTCCAGTCCTCGAGAGCCACAATCCGGTCTGTTTTCCATATCTCCCTCCACCAACACACCTGAATCAAATAATCAACTCATCAGCAAGCTGTCCAGAAGCTTGCTGATGAGTTGATTATTTGATTCAGGTGTGTTGGTGGAGGGAGATATGGAAAACAGACCGGATTGTGGCTCTCGAGGACTGGAGTTGGCCACCCCTGCCCTAGGTTGTAGTTCAATGATTAAATTGGTAGCCGCGCCATCGGACTTGCGGCAGCATGTCTTGGAGACTCGGGGAAAGACCCAAACGTCTCCTGGTGAGGCCATGGAGAACAACTTCTGGACAGCTTCAAGGAAATTTCGGTCCACCATCTAGCGTCTCAGGAGAGGAAAGCGGTGCACGATCAATACAGTATATCGTTGGATGGGGCGCTGCTGACCTCGACTCGGGATGTTGTTAATCGGGTGGGGCAGATACTTTGAAGACCACCTCAACTCCACGACACACTTTCCTATGCAGACGCAGAACCTGGAGACACTGAGGAGGATTCTCTCATGTCTGGAGCTGAAGTCACTAAGGTGGTTAAAAAGCTGCTCAGTGGCAAGGCCCCGGGGGTTGGTGAGATCCATCTGAAGTTCCTAAAGTCTCTGGATTTGTGTGGTTGTCTTGGTTGACACGCCTCTGCAACATCGCGTGGACATCAGGGTCAGTGGGGGACTGTAGAGTGTTTTCCAATTGTCGGGGAATTTCACTCCTCAGCCTCCCCGGGAAATTCTATTCGGGGGTACTAGAGAGGAAGGTGCACTCGAATTCAGGAGGAGCAGTGTAGTTTTCGTCTTGGCCATGGAACAGTGGATCAGCTCTCTACCCTCAGGAAGTTTCTCAGGTGGTCATTGGATATTGCCCAATCAGTCTACATATGCTTTGTTGACTTGAAGAAAGCGTTCGACCGTGTCAACCAGAGATTCTTATCGGGTGTACTCCAGGATTATGGGGTACCGAAAGCCCTCATACGTGTTGTCCAGCACCTCTATCACCGGTGTCAGAGCCGGCAGAAAGTCGGATACCTTTCCAGTGGGGTTGAACTCCGCCAAGGCCGCCCGATGTCACCGATTCTGTTCGTAACTTTAATAGACAGAATATCAAGCCATGGTGTTAAGGGGTTCAGCTTGGTGGTCCCTGCTTTTTGAAGATGTGGTTCAGTTGGCTTCATCAAGTGGCAATCTCCAACTTTCGCTGGAATGATTCCCAACCGATTGTGAAGCGGTCGGGTTGAGAATCACCACCTCCAAATCTCCCCATGTGGAGAAGTTTAAGTACCTTCTGGTCTAGTTTATGAGTGAGGGAAGATTGGAGCGGGATATTGACATTGTTGTGCTATTAAAAAAATATTTTGAAAAATTGGTGTTTAAGAAATAAAAGTTTGGGTTTACACACTTGGAGAAGGTGAAGAAATTCAATCATTTGTCTATTAGGACTCGTCTAAGTTTCTGGCCGCCATAATTTTTTTTTTTAACTCTACGTTGCACGGTTTGGACAAACGTAGCGAGATAATCTTACCACACACACATCCATAAATTACGCTTTATAAGGATTATGGATGACCGCGGTAGGGTTACGAAATGAGAACTCCTCTTTTTTGGCATAATTGGTGACGGTGCAAACGTAAGTAAAGTATGCAAAAATTGAATGTATAATACATTGTCATATATATTCAAAGTATATTCTCACCAACCTATAGCCCATTTGACATTATTCACAGTAATCATATATTCCTTTCTTTTGTTATTCAAGTCTTGTATTTGTTACACACCCCACACTTATCTTGAAACACAGTCCACTCACTACTACACTCTTGTGCCTGTTCCGACCGGGGCCGGGTCGCAGGCCACCCGGCTGCATGCGCCACCGGACCACTGGCCAAGAAATTAAACTTCCACCATGTTGCTCCGCTTCGACGTTCCACCATGCTCGCCGGCCAAAGTGCTCTGTTTTTGGACAAGGCCGATTCCATTTGCCGTAATGTCGCCCGGGGCTCTCATTTCTCCCCCCCAAAAATCCGCCTTCACAATTTGCCGAGCAATGTCAGCCCACTGCCCGGATTTAAATGGAATCTCAACTTCCATGTTGCTCTGCCTCGACGTCCCGCATGCTGATCGAACTTGTCGATTATATAAGGCATCCAGCAGCAACCCCACATATACGATCCGTGTGGCTGCCTGTTGAGGGGCAAACCTCGCTCCGCGCCGAAGTTCCGGCCAACGCCGAAGTTCCGGCCAACGCCGGAGTTTTCGGCGCAGCCTTTCTTATTCTGCGGTTAATTTATTTATTCGTTGGTGCATAGAACGAACCATTTCAGCACAGAAGAAGAGGCGGTGGCCTGACTTGCGCCATTTTCACCTGTCCTCCGGTTGCAAACCTTTTTTTTTTAAATAGAAGAAAAAAATCCACGTAGCAGTGAATTCGCAATAAGTGAGGACACGATATTCAGGGAACACTGTATATAGAAAAAAACTATTTAAATGCATACAAGCACGTTTTCTGTGGTTTAGTACAATACCAGGGTTCCCGCGGGCTCTTAAAATTTCTTTCAAAATTTATCAAAATAAAAAGATTTAATTAAAATCAGTGTAATTAATGAAGGTCCTAAATAGTCAATTTACATAGTTCAGTTAAATTAAGTCATTGTTAGCATTAAATATCAGGACTGTCCATTTAATGTCACTTGAAGTACACTATGATGTACTCTAAAACGCACTCATCCTATAATCGTGATTTGAAACTGAATAAATTGTTAGGGACTGGTTTTGTTCTGTTTTTTCCCCCTATGTGACCTGTCCCCGTCACTGCCCATTGAGTTCACTTCTCCTTTCCCTTCCCCTGGTGTACCTCCTGCTTGCTTCCTCTTGTGTGACACAGGCTTTTCTGATTGTCTCGTCACCCCATCTCTGTCTATTTAAACCCTGCGCGTTTGTCAGTGCTTGTCGGATCGTCTGCCTTTGTCATTCATGCTCATGTCCATGTCCTTTGATCCTCGTTTTCCCACGTCCTCCACATGACGTTTGATTTTGTTATTTGATTTTAGTCTTTATTTTTTGCGAACGTTGCTTGTTAATTAAGTTTTTTTCAATGCACTCTACTCCCTGCGTTTGCCTTTTTCCCTGCGTTTGGATCCGACCACGCTTCACGATCGGTGAAACTTAACATATATACGTGACAGTTGGCTCCAGCTGTTTTATTTCACAAAGAACTGTTATCCCGTGTTTCCGCCCTGTTGCAGCGTTGTCTACCATCAAACTGCATTTTTCTACTTATACCGGTGATATTGTCCACACATTGTACTATTATCGTTGTGGTAAAGTAATAGGTTCACCAATAGGCATTCCGCAAATAAAAGAAAAGAGAAAACAATCTTCTGGATTTTTCTTGCAAGGAGAAATTGAACCGTTCAGATCTAGTCCCCGGTTCGTTCTGGCGTCACACGCTTCTTTTCCTTGTTTATTAACTTCCCTTTTGTTTAGTCTAATTAATGAGCAAAGCATATACTTTGTTGCAAGCAGGCATTTTAGATGTAGTAAGCAAAGCACTTTCTTCATTACAAGCCAATATATAATAATGTAAGACTAATAACCCTAACATTCCCCCCTGTTATTGTATATTTGTACATACTCCCATAATAAAACTTCCTTCCGGCTATATTTCATTAATTCATGTTTTATGACAAATACACTTGGGGAAGTCCGTTGTCTCGATCTTTACCCGAGTTCACCTTACTTGCATGTCTGGTCTGAAAAAGGAACAACAAAATCATTCTCGTCCAACTATTTTTCATAATTAGCATAATCCTGGACATCAATGTTCTCACCAGTAGGCTGTCTAATAAGCAGATACAACTCCTGCAATTTGGAATTTGTTAGAGCAATTGCACTAACCATAAGTCGGCTTAGCAAAGAGCGTAAGCAGGGGACAAGACAACACCCACACATTGTCAAAGTAGTACCAAAACAGCCATTGATATCACCACAGAGAAGGTCATTTTTTTTACACTTGCCGAAGGTCTTATCCCACCAGTCTGCCCAGGTGGACAGTTCCACTCCAGGATTCCTCTTCATTTCCAGTTCAGGGTCTGCAGGCCTTCAACGGCTCTGGTTATGGACCCATTGGGTGACATGTCGTTGAGTGCAACATTTCCAAACATTGCACTCGGCCCCTGCTCCACCAAGATCATATCAACGGTCAGAAGCATATCAACCGCTTTGCCGTCCTGGAAAGCCATGAGACTGGTGGCTGCCAGCTGTTCCTTCATTGCTACAAATCCAATTTTTTGGGGGGGACATTGTAATGGATGTTGTTTACCCTATATTTCTATTTGGCGTAACCCAAAGAAAAGACTCCTGCTGCAATTTGGCCAACCAACCCATAAGTCGGATCACCATCCCTCGATGAGACTCAACGCCGTCAAGAGAGGCCAGCCGCCGCACCGATATTCCGCCAATTGTATCTCCTCTATGGAAAAAGAGATACTGGTAAAAACAGTGAAACCAAAGCAGATAATCCTGTTTCTTTTTGACAGGAGTTATATCATTTATTTGCACCACTTCACCACCATAAGCCAAAACGTGGAATCAGTGGCGCAGTTTGTCTTGGACAATGGGCACACCATGTCTCATCTACTGCACCCAGATTCAGACCATGCACTGTAAGGTTCAAACAGGTAAAGTTAGCACAGTAGAAAATATTTTGGCTTGTCACTCACTGCTTTCGCAACAGGGTAGACACCGTGTAAATATCTTTTCTTTTCTTTACAAGCATGGCACGTTTTTTTTCTTTTGTAAAAACACACCCCAAAGAATGGTGATTGAAAAGGTTGTTGTTATATCCGATCGTATTTTCCCTCGTCTGGTCGTTTGTTTTAACCCTTTGTAAGAAGGTTGAGTCTCAATTGAAACTCTTTCACATTTTTTGCATATGGAGACAATAAAACCAATATAAATGAGATCCCTATGGTTTATGGCATTGACCCCTGAGCAATAATCCTTCCAATCAATATTGGAGTGGTTATCTTGTTCATTTCATTTTATTACATCAGAAAGTTGTTCTCACCTGTCTCCTCAAACGTTTCAACTGAGAAAACCTTTTTACAGTGCAAAAGGTGGATCCACATCCCCCTCTAGGCTATTTTCATGTCAACTGGTTGGTCAGCAACACTTGGTATGGACGTTCCCCTCTTTGTGTCGTGCTAGTGCTTCTTCTTTATACCGTAGGTTGAGCACCCAGGCTCCTGGCACCACTGTTGGTCCAGTCCGTTTCCTGTTGAGAAGCACAGTATCCCTCTGCTACCCCAAATTCAATGCGTTTCCTTAAAGTATTTTCTTTTTTTCTTTTTTAATGTAGTCAACCAGATTAGTCGCATCATCCAGTTCCAATTGTGCAGTGAATTATGGCGATCTGTATAGTCTACCAAATAGGATTTTCATATGTTGTTGTCAGGTTGAACTCATTATGTGGGCGCAATGATTTCATAACGAAATATGGAACCTTTTGCCAATCCCGTCAATTATTTTGTTAACAAAATTTGGGTGCCATTATCACAATAAAGCAATGGTTCTTTGGAATTCCATATTGTGCACTGATATGCCGAACACAGGTTAAGCATGCTCTGCAAAAATTTCCGCAAACAACTTAAACTCATAAATTGTGTAGTGGCACCGTACCAAGGCCATCATCCCCCCTGTCGAGATATAGGAGTTCCCATGACTCAATATGGCAGCTCACCCAAGTAAGCTGATGTACATTTTTTTTCTCAGTGCTCCCAAATTCCCCATTTTGCAGAGCAGGTTATTTGTTCCTCCACGTCAAATTTCAAATTTGGAGTACTGCTGCTGCATTTTCATCAAATATTTCATTTGACGAAATATTTGTTCCATTATTTGTTGCCGCCATCCCTGAAAAGGGCTTATTGGCGATTTCAGAAATCAATTCCAAATTTCTTTTCCACCTTGATATCTGATCGATTGATTATATCTCGCTGGCCAGCCAATCAAAAACACAAGAAGACGGACAACCATTCACGCTCACACTCATAATCAGGGGCATTTAGTGTTCAACCAGTCTAGCATCCATAATTTTGGTTTGTGGGAGAAAAATGGAGTACCCGGAGAAAACCCACAAATTCTCGAGGACACCATGAATATTCCACACTCTGGAAGGTCGGGATCCATCCAGCTGTCAATAGTAAATCTTAGAACCGTGCGGTTGATGCGCTAACCACTGGTCTTTCCATTTGGGTCGTTTACCCATACATCAGTGGCCTGCACATTTTCATCACAGGTGGAGACCGCCATCCCCAGTGGGGCTCCTTGGCAGCTCACCCCCTTTTGCTGTCCTATCAGCAATAATCATTTCCGAAGGAAATAGGTCATTAATGTATTAGATATGCGCGCCAAACATCTACAAATAGAAATTTGTTTTGGAAGTTGAATTGCCGCCGTTCGTCGCCCTAGTCAGTCAGCCAGCATGAGCGACTGCCATGTGAGTGGCTGTGATTAACTCTTTGTATGCCGATAATGCAATAATGGAAAAACTGTAATACATTGAAACACACACCCCCACACAAGTATATTAATTGTTTGTAAAAACAATGTAACCTCCATGTTTTGCATTAAGTTATGCACCTCCCTTAACGCTATCAGTTTAGCTGTTTGTACATAGAATTGAGGTGGCAATAGTTTGGCTTCTAAAAATCTTTTTTTATAGTAGCAGTCTATATATATTGTATTCCATTCGAGTTTTGCCCATTCCATTGTTTCGTAGATAACCCGTCTACATAAAGCATTACTCAGAGTTTGATATTTCATAATTTGGAAGTGCTATTTTTTTACCATAATTCCAGCACTTGTCTCATGCCATGAAAGGCCCCGCCAGATCTCGGGCATACAGTGCAAAATAGAGCCAATTTCCAAATTTCCTCGAATTTGTTTTAGAAATGGGATTCACATTCCTCAAATATTCTAGAACTCATGCGTCAACGCATTTTGTCAAACCCAAAGTGACAAACATAATCTGTTTCTTAGCTAGATTTTGGAGCTTGGAGAATTGTCCATTTCCCACTTATCTAAGATTGTCCTTGCCAATCATTATCTCTGTACTCCAACATTTAGCCGCATTAAACCCCATAATTTCCAATGCCAAGTCGGTGTGTTTTAAGCTAAAGTTCTCTTAATTTGTAAGCCTTTAAAGCAATAGAAAGCAACCTCATTTGGTGGAAATCAATTGTTCGATGCTAATGCAATCCGTAATATTCTAATATTCATCAATATGACCCATGCCAAAGCATATTCCACCCGCCCAGGAGAGAACAGGGAATGTCTTCCGTGCACTGAAAACACTCCATGCCTCTTCAGTCCTAGGGAAATTATGCCTATCCTAAATCAATTATTTTATCTAAACCAGCCAGGTACCATTTAACTAATTATTTGGATGAATGCCATTTCTGCATTGTTGTTTTCATGTGTGATATCATTAACAACCAAATAATTCTTAATACAGTGGTACCTCGAGATACGAGCTTAATCCGTTCCGGGACTGAGCTCGTATGACAAGATTCTCGTAACTCGAGGTAAAGTTTCCCATTGAAATGAATGGGAAACAAATTAATTCGTTCCAACTCTCTGAAAAAAACACTAAAAACAGGATATTGGATTGAAAAAAATGTTTTATTTCTTATAATTCGCCATATATTGACAAAGTAATAAATAACGAGTGGTTTAATAGAAATAAAGTGTTTAATCTAACTAAAATTGGGCGGATTTCGCCGAGGGGAGAGAGAGACGCACAAAAGGGGCGGGGGGCTTCGGTTTGTTTTCCACACGACGCACTCGTAAACAGAACAAACACTCCACCCTCACGTTCGCTATCGATGGGCTGTTTGCTGTCGTACTATTCCCTTCAAAATATTCCGAAAATGATGCACACAAATGTCCTCACAATCGGAGAACGCACGACCACTTGCCAACGAGCAGCAGTCTTATCAGCGATCGCACCGCTGCTCATGGGAGCTTCGGGGGCGCTGGCTAGCGGCTCCCTTTTAGCTTGTAGCATCTGTGTTCGCACCCCCTCGAACGGCGCCTATGATAGAGTTGCTACCGGGGATGCTTTTGCGAGCACGAGTATACTTCATTACCCAGAAAGCCCTCTTTTCCCCGCGCATGCGCGTTGTGCGTTTCCTGGTCTGAACAGCTCATCCGGTGCTCGTAAATATTGTTATACACGAAAGATATGCCAAAAAAAAATGCCATGGCAACCAGGCTTGGTCGTATCACGAAATTTTGACCGCATCACGGGCGAATTATTCGATCGAAATTTCCCCCGTAAGACGAGCATTCCGTATGACGAACGGTCGTATGACGAGGTACCACTGTACTTAAGATCTAATTCGTAAATCACCCCCATATTGCTAACCTACCCAAGAATAGCTAAAATCACTGGCTGAGTTCCTCCTGCAACAGACTCGTCTCACCCCGACCAAGGAGACGATGTTTACTTAAGATAAGAGCCATTTTCTGTAGCTCCCTCTTACCACAATTAAAACCTACAATAAGTAAATTAGAGAAAATAACCTTTCACTAGGCATTTCCTAATGACAATTTCCAGTGTTTAATAAAGGACCCACAAATTGTTGCCAATATGTCATAATATTGTCAATTTTCTCATCCCTTTTTCCCTAACCAACTCATGTTAAAGTATTTTGGACAAACCTACCATTCAAAAACAGTATTAATAATCTTTTATCCCCCCAAAGCTAGTTTCTTTATTTGAGAGCCCTTCGACAAATTGGTCAAAAATGGCTATTTTGCTCTATTCTCAATTTCAAAGCCAAACAAACCAATCTTTTACCAAACAGATTGCATATCCCCTTGAAAGACATTCTTGTGTTAAATCTGAAAAATGCGAATGTAACCGCAGAACCCTGCAATTCCTGCAGACCTTGTTTTGCTCTTATTCTGATTTATTTTTTCTCAACGGAAGCACGGTCTTAGCCTCTAACTGTGAGTTTTAGACTCGCTCCAAAACCAGGATTTCTCCTCTCTCACACACACATCTTATCTGTCACAAATTCCTTGTTTTGCTCGGTTTACAAATGCCTCCCCAGCAAGGTATCATGTTTGAAATGTCACTTTATAGCTGTGAATATTGCATTTTAGAGAAGACTACCATTAGTCCATGATAAGCTAAATTAAATCCTCATCCGGTATCCAACCACATCACAATTTTTTGCCGAGACCCCATAATCTCAAAATATGCTGCAAACACAACTCCGCGGGCCACATGTACAAAGTCTTCCTCCTCTGATCGTATGCCTTGTATAATACAATGTGTCAAGTTTACCATTCAAAAAAAAAGGGGTTCCAACCTCTCAGGACACTCCATACCCCCCCACAACTGTAGAAATACCGTCTGCATACAGGTAGTCTACCGTAACGTCGGCCGGTGTGGCTCGAGCAAATTTTTTCCTCATAGGCCGCATCAGGCCACTCGGTCATTTTGCACCACATTTTCAATTAAATCAGCAGCTGCAGCTAACAGGACGCTCCCCACCGTAGTCGGTATATTATTTGGCAAGTCGAGTATAATAAAAGAACGCAGGCTGACAACTCTGCAACACATTTAATTGGCCGTTCTGAATCTCTTTTCGTCTTTTAACCACCATATTCCCGCTAGTAGAGGAGATCAAAGCCAGGCCAACCTGCACTAGGTCATCTCTTCCGACTAAATTGACAGGACATTCAGGTACTACTAACACAGACATTTTACACGTCTCTCCATCCGTATCTCTTATCCAAACTGGAATTGTTTCCAAAACGGCGGTAACCTGACCACCCACCGTTGTCACAAAGACCCTCCGCTTTGTACGCCTAGCACCTGGAATATCCACTTTAATTGCAGTTTTACAAGCTCCAGTATCACACAAAAAATCGAATCGAATATATGTATATATATGTGTATAAATATGTGTGTGTATGTGTATGTACATATACATATACATATATATATATATACATATATGTGTGTGTATATATGTATATATATATTTATAATAATAATCAGACATAGGCCCTGTCGTCATTATCAACAACAAAAAAGCCTGCATATATATATGTGTGTGTGTATATATATGTATGTATATATATATATATATATATATATATATATATATATATATGTATATATATATATATATATATATATATATATATATATATATATGTATATATATATATATATATATATATATGTATATATATGTATGTATATGTATGTATATATATGTATATGTATATATATGTATATATATCCACACACATATACACATACATATATACACATACATACACACATATATACACATATATACACACATATATACACACATACATACACATACATACACATACATAGATACACATACATACACACATACTATTAGCACAGGAATATGCAGGAGCATGCAGGACTTGCAGGAACGATCCGACAATGATACTAGAACTCATTGGTGTTTAAATACAAACTCATGAAGTATTCAACAGATTTATTCCAGCTGCTCTGCCTTGACGGCAAGCCAGGATGGACAAACGGGCCGCTCCTGACACATACATACACATACATACATACATACATACATACGTACACGTACACGTACACGTGCACGTGCACGTGCACGTGCACGTGCACCTGCACCTGCACCTGCACCTGCACCTGCACCTGCACCTGCACACGCACACGCACACGCACACGCACACGCACACGCACACGCACACGCACACGCACACGTACACGCACACGTACACGCACACGTACACGCACACGTACACGCATACGTACACACATACGTACACACATACGTACACACACATATACACACACACACGTATATATACATATGTATATATATGCGTGCGTGCGTGCTTGTTCTGTTTTCACTTGAAAAACTGTAATTTACTTGATTACAACTATTATTAGTGCCAACATAAAAAAAATCAATTAGTTTCCACATTCCGATAAGTCCCACAAAAACACTTGAAATACTGAGAAAAAAAAGTTCTTCTCATTTTTAAACTTTATTATTGAGACTGTAACTAGCTAAAATCTTTTAAACATCTTCCTCATAACTACTTTACTGAATTCAATAGATTGGATGGACATCATCGCGCACTACATTCTCTATAATTTAGTTTCATTACTGTGGCAATAGCAACCTCTATTTTTTTCCATCCCACCGAGCAATGGAGTGAATTGAGCATATAGAAGAAAGTTGAAAAGCCACTAACCAGTCTATTCTGTTTTTTTTATTCTGAAATTTTTCCTCAAGCTTTGACAAAGTGACAAATTGCATGTGTCCAATGATTCGGGTTGTTTTTTGGGGGGCAAAACTGCAGTATAATCTATGTGTTAAATGGTTAGCATGTGGGCTTGGTGCCCTAGTCATTGGCATGGGAGCAAAAACGCAAGGCATTCGTTGTCTCGGCCACTGTCGCCAAAAGTGGACCAATAAGATAATTGGGTTTTTAATTTGAGATAAATTATTTGATTTTTAATAACCAGGTTTTCTTTTAAAGTCAAGGGTTAAAAGTCTAACATATTTACCTTTTAGTCGATCCTATGGAAATGGAGCCCAAGATGTCTCCATGCCGGAACTGTGTCTTCTTTTTTCTCACGGAGGCCATTTTATGGTACTTGAATATCCGGTTTCAACTTGTACGGTAAAATCTCATCTTCTTTGTGACTTAGCTCCTCCTCTGACCCCTATGAATTTGTATTCTAGGATAAAGCCAATAAGAACTTGTCTACATGCTCTTTTTCTATTGAGGCATATGTCCTCTGCTGTCTCATGTACACTGACATAATAGTTTTTAATAAAGCTGATGCCAACGTTACAGAATTCTTTTTTTCCCACTAGAATTTCAATAGTTATGGCTCTGTGTGAGTCTTGATTTCTTATTGGGCCCTGCGATTGGGTGGCAACAAATTCAGGGTGCGGCCCGGTGGATGAGTGGTTAGCGCATCCGCCTCACAGCTCTGGGATCCTGGGTTTAAATCCAGGTCGGTCCAACTGTGTGGAGTTTGCATGTTCTCCCGGCTTGCGTGGGTTTCATCCGGGTACTCCGGTTTTCTCCCACATTCCAAAAACAGGCATGGTAGACTGATTTGACACTCTAAATCGCTCCTCGATATGGGTGTTATAGTGCATGGTTGTCAGTCTCCTTGTGCGATCAGCTGGCCACCAATTCAGGTGGCCTCAGGCCCGGAGTCAGCTGGGATAGGGTCATCCCCCCCATGACCCTATTGAGGATAAAGCGGTTCAGAAAATGAATGAATGAAATTCAGGGTGATAAGCAAAAAATAAATGAGTGAATGAATGTGAAATGCCGAGGCTTTGTCTAATTCAAGCACTCTCACAGGGCTAAAGTTATTACATTATACACATCACCAATGTCCATGTATGGCGTTGGATTTATGCCACAATTCCATGTGCGAAGTCTGTAATGCAAAATCCGCCCTTTTACGTTGTTTGTGCTTATATTATGCCTTGAAGAAAACGTACGATTACTGAGTTAACTTTAGACAAAGACAACAACAAAAAGCGAAAACAATTGTATTTTCACTGAGTATGTAAACTTCTGACTTCAATTGTATTTTCACTACATAAATCAATGTTTCCTACATTTATATCATTTAGTAATCGTTGATTGAGAATTTCTTATTGCAATAGCAGAGCTGCCAACCGCTGTTGACCCCATTTCAGTAGTTCCCTTGTCCCATTTCAGGAGTTTTATGTTTTCATCAGGAGTGAATGTGATTTGCGCTAAATCGATATAAAATGTGAAAAAAAATAACGTAGGACAATAACAATCAAACTGTTATTATCATGTTTTTACATTCATTGAAATATTGTGTTTTTGCAAACTATTGAAAAAGTACAACATAATTCCCATCCATTTTATGCTTACTCGGAGCAAGCATATTTATAATACTATGTGACTTTTACCAGTGCTGTGTACTTCTACTTCTTTCAGAACAAACTCGGAAATGATAGGATTTGTTTCAAAATGAGATTACAAAAGACTGTTGGTTTAGTCAGCCTTAATAATACCTACTTCCCATATGAAACAAAAACGGAATTGTCAAAGTGATAGAGGGTACCTATGCAATTGATTCATCAGAACTTGTAACTCGGATAATTCACAATGCACTCATGTTACCGAATTCATCCGGTTTACAGTGCTGTTGAATCAAATGCGTAGGTAAGATGGCGGAAGCCGCAGCAATGGTGTGATCTTCGAGGCATTTAAATTAGAAATTTGGCACTTTTCCCAAATGGTTACTTCAAAAAATATTTAGATGGCAGTTTTTGGGATTTCTGGAGTTTTGAGAGGTTGCAGGTAACGGAGTTTGTGTTACTTGTCCGGAGTAAACTCCTGAAATTCCGTTGGCAGCTCTGCAATAGGCCTATTGGGGAGCTCTGCATATTTACAGTTTTAGACACGGGGATTCACATATTAAATCCCCGTCTCCAACTACTCCTCTCTCCCTGATTTATTGTTGGTTGTAGTTCTGTTGTTTGTTTAAAAAATATATATTTGAAAGGCATATAAAGGTGTGAGAAAATACCACAGGTGCCTTTAAAATGGTAGCTCACCACATTTTATGGGAGAGAGAGAGAGAGACAGACTTGACGGATGCGCTCGTAACGTAACATAAACTTTAAATTTAACTTAAATGAACTTGGATTCCTATTCGGGGGCCCGGTGGCGCGAATGGTTAGCGCGTCGGCCTCACAGCTGTGGGTTCCTGGGTTCCATTCCAGGTCATGTCCATCTGTGTAAACTACAACCAAACTAAGTTTTGCTTCCGTTGCCTTTTTAAAAACGTGTTTTTAGCGTGTGTCCGTATGTTTAAGCTGCTGTATGTTTTGCCATGCCTGGCTGCGTGTATTGGTGCGGTGCGCCTTGTGTGTGTGTCAAATACAGAAATAGCACTTGTTACTGAGACTGCGCCTTTAATGCGGAGTGCCATATAGTCGTGAAAATAATTATTGCGCGTCAGCAGGCAATGTACCCAGACAGTCAAGCTGTCAGCGTCATACAGCGACATCTACAGAATCTTGAATGTAGTGCATATTGATAGGCACCCTGTGTTACGACCTCGGGGAACGTCGTCGGCGAGGTCGGAGGGATTAGGACCCAGTCGCGGGGAAGCAGGTGGGGACGAGGCAATTTGTTGCTCATAACAACAACTTTAATAACTCAGAAGGGCCTTACAAAGCAACAAGGACGTGTGAATTGAAAACGAAACCAAACCGGAACATGGAGAACAAGTGACATCGAGGAGAATAGTAGCGTGGCTGCATGGCCATGGAATCTACGCAGGAATTTACGCAGGTACTTTCGCAGACGATCCGACAATGAATACCAACTCAGTGGTGTTTAAATACACACATCAGGAAGTAGTCATGAATCACCCGCAGCTGCTCGAACATAACGGCAAGGCAGGAGGGACAGACGAGCGTGGGAATAGCAGCCGGGCTGCTCCTGACAATACCTCCCCTCTAAGGGACAGATTCCAGACGTCCCAATGCCGAATGTCCATGAGAAGAGAAAAGCAGGCAAACCATTAACATCGTCTGGGTGGCGTCCGCGCCAGCCCGTGACGAGACGAGGGAGTGGCCGGTCCGGCGGGCGTCCGCGCCGGCATTTGGAGAGGAGTGGGAGTAGCCGGTCCGGCGGGCATCCCCGCTGGCCTTTTAAGTGCTGACCAAGCCCCCTGCCCTTAACAGACACCAGAATCTTACATTGGTCGTCGGTCACCTTAACCTGGCTGCTCGGGGGGTCACCCCCTCGTCCAGGGGGCCCGGAGAGTCGCCACCGCCGCTGACCCCCTTGTCCAGGGGCCCCAGAGAGTCACAGGAACTTGGCGGGCAGGAGCTTGGCGGGCAGGAGCTTGGCGGGCAGGAGCTTGGCGGGCAGGAGCTTGGCGGGCAGGAGCTTGGCGGGCAGGAGCTTGGCGGGCAGGAGCTTGGCGGGCAGGAGCTTGGCGGGCAGGAGCTTGGCGGGCTGGAGCTTGGCGGGCAGGAACTTGGCGGGCAGGAACATGGCAGGCAGGAACTAGGCGGGCCAGCCTCTTCACAAAGACAAGACGGTCGGTTTTCGAAACTCCTACCTGAGCCTCCCCGCCGGCCGCCATGTGGTGGTCCATTGTAGATGGCCAGCCGACACGGCGAATCCTGGTTGGGGTAATCCAGGTCAGAGTAATCGGAGAAGTCGGGGTCAACGTCCTCCGGGGGGGTGTATCGAAGTCCGAATCGGCTGAGGGAATCACAGTCCGAGTCCGAATCTCCAGCTCACAAATCAATTAGCTCACAGTCATCCTCACAATCAGAAAAATCAGAGTCCAAACCGAGATAGCTGAGGCGTTCAACCGGGGCCGATGGAGGCTGGTATTCTCCCTTCATTGAGGAAAAGAATAGCTGGAGTTCGAATTCAGATAACTCGGGCGATGAACAGGGGGCGTCGGAATTAGGGTATTCTCACTTAGCTGTGCCATCAGCCCAGCGCGACGGAGTGAGCGATGGGGCGGGTTGTCGGTGAAACTTGAGCTGGGGCGTTCGACCGGGGCCGATGGAGGCTCAGAATTACCTCCTAGTCGGGATAGTAGCCAGGAGATAGGGAGGGGGGAAGGGGCCAATGATCGGGGGAGTGGGAACCGGATGGCTGGCGTCGGCGAGAGCGTCGGCGCGAGCGTCAATGGCTTCCGGCTGGGTCCGTGTGGTCGGATCGTTCTGTTACGACCTCGGGGAATGTCGTCGGCGAGGTCGGTGGGATTAGGACCCAGTTGCGGGGAAGCAGGTGGGGACGAGGCAATTTGTGCTCATAACAACAACTTTAATAACTCAGAAGGGCCTTACAAAGCAACAAGGACGTGTGAATCCAAAACGAAACCAAACCGGAACATGGAGAACAAGTGACATCGAGGAGAATGGTAGCGTGGCTGCATGACCATGGAATCTACGCAGGGATTTACGCAGGTACTTTTGCAGACGATCCAACAATGAATACCAACTCAGTGGTGTTTAAATACACACATCAGAAAGTAATCATGAATCACGCGCAGCTGCTCGAGCATAACGGCAAGGAGGGACAAACGAGAGTGGGAATAGCAGCCGGGCTGCTCCTGACACCCTGTCCACTTTGGAGAAAATATTGACTTTTAACTGCGCCCTATGTGAGTAAATATTTGCCTTTTTTATCACTTAATAAGGGCTATTGCAATCATTAATAAGGAGAGCAATTGGGTGAGGTTGACAGGTTTGTGAACAGGTTTTTTTTCCATGACAACGCACTCGTAAACGGAACAAACTAATTTAAATTAACTTGGATTAATATATACAGACACTCAAACATACGTTTAATGTAACTTTACACAAAACTGAATTCTAATTTTGTTGTAATCTTTTGTTACCTTCGTTTTCCGGGTTGGCGGTTTGCCACGCCTCCACCCTCACGTTCGCTATCGATGGGCTGTTTGCTGTTGTACTACGTATTCCCTTCAAAATATTCCGAAAATGATTCACACAAATGTCCTCACAATAGGATAACCCACGACCACTTGCCAACGAGAAATAGTCTTGTAGTACATTTTAGCGATCGCTCCGCTGCTCATAAAGACCGGCTCGCAACTCCCTCGTTAAAATGGCTCTGAACGCAGCCGCTTTGAACGGCGCCTATGAGAGAGAGTTGCGACCAGAAATATTACAAAGAGGGAATTGCGAGCCAGTGCCGCTGATGTTCTTAGGAGCAGCGAACGAGAAGTAATATAATACTCCTCGTATTAGATAATAAAAATAACAGTAAATGCAACAGCTCAGCTTACCCACGTATTGATTGTGGGTAATGAAGTTTCATTCTGAGAAAGAGTGCCATTGCCTATCGGCGTTGTGTGCACGAGTATACTTCATTACCCAGAAAGCCCTCTTTTTGCCCGTGCATGCGCGTTGTGCGTTTCCGGGTCGGAACTCGTCTGAATTAATCGTTCAGTGCTCGTAGATATTGTTATACACGAAAGATATGCAAAAAAGGCTTGGTCGCATCACGAAATTTTGATCGCATGACGGGCGAATTATTCGATCGAAATTTCCGTCGTAAGACGAGAATATTGTGTGACGAACGGTCGTATGACGAGGTACCACTGTATTTTGCAATAATCAGCCGCATTGTCTTGCGTCATTTTGTCGTGACGTCATCGTGTCATTGTCGTCAACTTGCAGTTTTGTGCATGTTATGAACAGGTTATATGCGAGTATATACGGTACTCAATTTTAGTTGTGATGTCAACCAGATATGCTGAGTGGGCATTCTCTGATGCGTCGTATTAGGTGGAATAACTATAAAATAGGGAGAAAAAAACGCCAAATCTGAGTACCAAGTTCATTTCTGACATGGAAAATGTTATTACGTAGTGTAGTCATTTTTATTTGTTGGGACATGGTCGCCAATTCGTAGCACCTTGAAGTATTGTCTATTGGGTCCTGATACTTCACAAATAGTGCTGGTTCGCCGTATGGCACACCCTAACTGATTCATGTACAGAATTGTCGTAATTAATGAATTATGATTATCAACGTGATTATCAATTTGAAGCTTAGGTCTGTGTGTGAGGCCATGAAATAAAACTGTTGCTTTGCTGTTAATATTTTTCATTAGGCAAGAACATCGGTGCAAAAGCTTCAAATGGTTCATGGAGGAAATAGCTTATGATGTTCCCTTACATTATCCGCTACCAGCAAAAAATGTTGAATGGGGAGAGGTGAGTAACCAAACCGGCACAACAGAAATGCAGTACATTATTTAAAGGTTAAACTATGTCCATGCATGTCTCTGTGTGAAGATTCGTGGCTTTGAGACAAGTTATTGTATTGACAGTATGGGACACATGAATGGCGGGAATGTGGAAACTGGACCATGCCACAGAATGGGTGGCAATCAGGTAAATAAAACTCTCTTTTCATTAAACTAGTTTAATTAACTCACTACCATTAAATTGTTAATTCATTGATCAGTTAAAACACATATATATGTATATATGTAAATATGTGTATATATATGTATATATATATGTGTATATATGTATATATATGTGTATATATATATATTACGTACGTACATACATATGTATGTATGTATGTATGTATGTATATATATATATATATATATATATATATATATATATATATATATATATATATATATATATATAATCGGACATCATCATTGACTCGACAAAAAGCCTAATTGTCATCATACCCAGCTGCGTATGATGAAATTGGTAGTGCTTCTCCACAAGGTGCACTTTCCCGGCAAAAGGCCCAAATAAGTGATAATTTCAGACTCGGAATTCTGCCGTGATGGATACATCGCATCACCCCTCGAGCGCAATCAAATCCCGGCGACAGCAGAAAAAGTTTACCTCGCAGATGCCAACAAAGAAAAAAAACGGATCACTTACCTCCCACTGTCTCCTCACTCACCTTCAGTCAGCCAGTAGGAGGCAGATCACCGCCCAACGTCCTTCATGTTACCTCACCCCGAGGTTATTACACAGAAGGGATTGTGTGTCGTGCTACTGCAAGTTCAGTCCTGATGGCTGTGGGGGAAAAAACTGTCCTTAAGCCTATTTGTCCATACTTTGTGAGACCTGTAGCGTCTGCCAGATGGCAGCAGCTGGAACAGGTTGTGACCAGGGTGGTATGGGTCCCCGACAATGTTCCCGGCTCTCCTGAGGTAGGGAGGGCTGGCAATGTCTTCCAGTGAGAGCAGAGAGCAGCCGACGATCTTCTGGGCAGTGTTAATCACTCTCTGCATGGCCTTTTTTTGTCTGCTGCCGTGCTTCCAGCATACCACACTGTAATGCAGTATGCCAGGATGCTCTCCACAGTGGCTCTATAGAAGGTTACCAGAAGCTTAGTGTCCAAGTTGTTCCTCCTGAGTACCCCGAGGAAATGGAGTCTTTTCTGGGCCTTCTTCACTACTGCCGTGGTGTTTGTAGACCAAGAGAGCTTATCCGTGACGTGGACCCCCAGGAATTTAAAGGACTGGACCCTGTCCACACATACTCCATTTATGAGGAGTGGGCCAGATCTGTACTGTGTTTGCGAAAGTCCAGGATTATTTCTTTAGTTTTCGGGGTGTTCAGTGTGAGATTGTTCACCCAGCACCACGAAGACAGTTTGTTGACCTCATCTCTCTAGGCCGACTCATCCCCTCCTGAGATGAGTCCGACCACAGTGGTCTCATCGGCAAATTTGATGATGGAGTTAGACTGGTGGGTTGGTGTACAGTCGTATGTGTACAGGGAGTACAGAAGAGGACTCAGTCAGTACACAGCCTTGAGGGGAGCCAGTGCTCAGTGTAATGGAGGGAGAGAGGTGGGGACCAAGTCTAACAGTTTGTGGTCGGTTGGTTAAGAAGTTCTTTATCCAGCAGCAGATGGAAGAGGATAGTCCAAGGTGGGAGAGTCTGTCAGCCAGAATGTCCGGTATTATAGTGTTGAAGGCTGAGCTATAGTCAATGAAAAGCATCCATAAAAACAATTTATTGTTAATTCCAGACATTAATTCCCAGGCCAATTTTAGTTGCATGCATATCTAATCAATTTGGATTGATGTAAAAGTGTCAACAAAAGCAAAATGAACCCAAAGTCAGTTCTGGTAAAGTTCAAAAGACGAGAAAAGAAAAGGTAAGAAATTAATGAAGGTAGCCTTCTTCACTAATTAGAATTCTGAAAAAATATCAAATTAATTAGTTCCGTGCTCGTAAATATTGTTATACACGAAAGATATGCAAAAAAGACCTGGCTTGGTCGCATCACGAAATTTTGACCGCATAACGGGCGAATTATTCGATCGAAATTTCCCCCGTAAGACGAGCATTTTGTATGACAAGTGGTCGTATGACGAGGTACCACTGTACAGGGTCCAGTCCTTTAAATTCCTGGGGGTCCACGTCACGGACAAGCTCTCATGGTCTACAAACACCATGGCAGTGGTGAAGAAGGCTCAGACACGACTCCATTTCCTCAGGGTACTTAGGAAGAACAACTTGGGCACCAATCTTCTGAGAACCTTCTATAGAACCACTGTAGAGAGCATCCTGGCGTACGGCATCACAGTGTGGTACGCTGGAAGCACGGCGGCAGACAAAAAGGCCATGCAGAAAGTGATTAACACTGCCCAGCGGATTGTCGGCTGCTCTCTGCCCTCACTTGAAGACATTGCCAGCCCTCGTTACCTCAGCAGAGCCAAGAACATCATAGGGGACCCTTACCACCCTGGTCACAATCTGTTCCAGCTGCTGCCCTCTGGCAGACGCTACAGGTCCCACAAAGCACGGACAAATAGGCTTAAGGACAGTTTTTTCCCCACATCCATCAGAAATCTAAACTCGCGCTAACATAACACACATTCCCCTCTGCGGTATATGAACAGATGTTTGGTTGGTGATCTGCCTCCTACTAGCTGACTGAGGAAAGGCAAGTGGAAGACAGTGAGAGGTAAGCGAGAGGTAAGCGACCTGTATCCTCAACAGCGGAATGACAAATTACAAGTCCGTAACTTACACTTATTTAGGTCTTTTGCCGATTAAACGTAGCTTATGGAGAAGCACCATCAATTTCGTCACACGCAGTTTCTGCGTGTGATGACAAGTAGGCTTTGTGTTGTGATAATGACGACAGGGCCTATGTCCGATTATTATTATTATATATATATATATATCAGTGGCGGTCGGTGCATTTTCTCGTAGCGCCTTCAACGTATCAATCCAACCCTCAAAAACTATTTGATGGCTATAAAACCTCTACTGCAGCTAGAGCTGCGGCACATAAAAAATAATCAATAAATTAATGCACAAAAATGGGGTAAAATCCACTTCCTAGCAGCATTTCATGATTAATGAGCTTTTCAGACATTAAAACCAGGCCAGGGGGGTGATTTTCCCTGGAAAAGACAGCGATGAACGTCAATGGCGTACGGGCAAACATTGCCCGAAAATGGGGTAAAATCCAGCCGAAAACAGCATTTATTGATTAAATACAAATACTGGAGCTTTTTAGACATCAGAACCGGGCCCCGAGTATCATTTCCCCGGTAAAAAGACAGCGATGAACGTCAATACGTCCATACGTGAAATGACAAAAAATGCACTAAAATTAGGTAAAATCCACTTCCTAGCATTATTTATTCATTGAATACAAATACTGGAGCATTTGAGACATTACAACCAGGCCAGGGGGGTGATTTTTCCCGGGAAAATACAGTGATGGACGTCAATGATGAAATGCCAAAAATTAAACTGGGGTAAAATTCACTTCCTAGCAGCATTTTGTGATTAAATACAAACACTGGAGCTTAAATACAAACACTGGAGCTTTTCAGATATCAGAACTTGGCCCACAATTGAAATATTATTCAGGAATATAGCCATATTTTACTCACCAAAAATCCTTTTTACACAATATCCATCCTCCTTTCTTTCTTCCTTCTTTCCTATCGCCATCGAAGCTAATGATGAAAGTCGAGCCTGTCCTGTCATATTTCCGGCATAGTCCGTTTTGAAAATAGCTTTAAATCAACACAACAATATACTATTTGCTTGTGGAGCTAAGTTAGCGCGCTGAAAGTGCCCCACACCATTTTCCCGGCTGTAACAGGCTTGCTAGCTTCGGAGTTGACCGCCCTTTCTTAATGATGTCCATTTTTTTCTGGAAAAGTCCATCTGGAAAATAGCTTTGTGAGCAAACAGAATCCATTTGTTTTTGCTTCTGTCGGCCATAGTGGGTGGAGTTTGCGATCTCGGCTGCCTCGTGTACTGCTTTGGCCCGCCTTCTAGCCAATCCTAGTTTGTGAAAGCAATGACATGTCCCAGCCAGCAAAATGCTAACGCCTATGAAAAATCATTGTAGGGTTGCCAACTCGAAATCTGATTGGTTAAAAGCAACAGTCTAGTTTAATGCAGCAGAGCCCGCAAAAACTGATTGTGAAGGCTTTGAGGCCTGCCACTGTATTTTACTCACCAAAAATCCTTTTTAACTGTACACAATATCCATCCTCCTTTCTTTCTTCCTTCTTTCCTATCGCTATCAAAGCTAATGATGAAAGTCGAGCCTGTCCTGTCATATTTCTGGCATAGTCCGTTTTGAAAATGGCTTTAAATCAAAACAACAATATACTATTTGCTTGTGGAGCTAAGTTAGCGCACTGAAAGTGCCGCACACACCATTTTCCCGGCTGTGGAGCTAAGTTAGCGCACTGAAAGTGCCGCACACACCATTTTCCCGGCTGTAACAGGCTTGCTAGCTTCGGAGTTCACCGCCCTTTCTTAATGATGTCCATTTTTTTCTGGAAAAGTCCGTCTGGAAAATAGCTTTGTGAGAGAAATCTGCAACAAAATCCATTTGTTTTTGCCACTGTCGACCATTGTGGGTGGAGTTTGCGACCTCTGGCTGCTTTGGCCCGCCTACTAGCCAATCATAGTTGCTGAAAGCAATGACATGTCCCAGCCAGCAAAATGCCAACGCCTATGAAAAATCATTGTGGGGTTGCCAATTCGAAATCTGATTGGTTAAAAGCAACAGTCTTGTTTAATGCAGCAGACCCCGCAGAACTGATTTTGAAGGCTTTGAGGCAGATCTGATCTGGCAAAAAATAATGGCTGAAATGTGATTTGTTAAATGCTTCAATATGAAAACACATCTGGAAGCAGTGCAACCAGGGGGAAAGCAATGAAAGGAAGCTAACAGACCATTTGGAATAATAAGTATTGATGGACAAAATATAATATGATTCCGATATTTCTTAGGCCAGCAGAGAAGGCCTTGAAGGCCCTGACGGCTCGCTACTGATATATATACGTATATATATATATATATATATATATATATATATATATATATATATATATATATTGAAGCATGCGTTAGTAGAGATAGCACCGTATTTTAGATTTTAATTTAACTGTTTGAGACTGCATTTATTTCTCCCAACTGCATATTGACTGTTAAAATGCAACCACAATCACATTTTAAACGCAGACTTGATCTTTAAATTGATTTGTGTTGATCACAAAAATGTCATTAGTGGCTGGCATTCTAAGCAAAACTCACCTGCTGTGGTGATATATCTTTGTCGCTAGAACAATAGTCAATTATGTACCATTATCAATTCCTTCTATCTTGGCAGGATGTCCTTAAACATATTGCATCGATGTAGATCAGTGGTTCCCAAACTATCTTACCTGACGCCCCCCTTCTTGCTTCCAGTAGACCTGCACGCCCCCCCTCCCACTTCCTCTTTTGTTCATGTGAACTTATTTTATTTTATTGCATTTATTTCTTAGCATTGTTCAGGAAAACAGATCTCTGTTAATAGAAAACAGGTTGGACCGTTGGAGTGACTGCTATAATCATATTTTGCATGTATTTAATGGCAGATATTTGTTCTTTGATTTTATTATTCTTAAAATCTATTTAAAAAAAATTTTAGCAGATGACTTCACGCCCCCTTGAATTCTCTTTACGCCTCCCTAGGGGGGCGCACCCCCCAGTTTGGGAACCACTGATGTAGATGAATGAAATGTAATAAAATGTTATTTTGTGTGTCTATTTATATAGTTGTTCCGTATAAATGAAGCCAACCAGCTGATGCAGTATGATCAGTGTCTGACAAGAGGAAGTGATAATTCCGCTGTAATCATTACACATTGTGACCAGAACCAGTACCGTGAATGGAGGTATTTCAAGGTGAAACAAACATGCACTTATTAATCCCAGTACATAATTGAACATAAAAAGACAACGAGCTCTAACATGGATTTTTCAGTGCTGGAAAACCATGGATTATTTTTTTTCAGATTATTTTCAATCGCGTTTGAGTTTGATTTATTTAATAAGGGACAGCACATATTAATGAGCATATTAATATTCATGTTGATGGACATATACATGGGGCAAATAAGTATTTAATCAACCACCAATTGTGCAAGTTGTTCTACTTGAGAAGAGACGTGTAATTGTCAACATGGGTAACCTCAACCATGAGAGACAGGATGTGGAAAAAAAACAGAAAATCACATTATTTGAATTTTAAAGAATTTATTTGCAAATCATGGTGGAAGGCTGAAAAAACACCCAAAACAGGATATTGGATTGGAAAAACTTTTTTATTTGTTCAAATTTGCCATCTGTTAACAAAGTAACAAATAACTTGTGGTTTAATAGTACTGAAATGTGTTTAATATTATTAAAGTTAGACGGATTTCGCGGAGGGGAGAAAGACAGACAGGGATAGGGGGGTTTGCACTTTTTGCACCGCAACGCGCTCGTAACATAACATAAACTAATTTAAATGAACTTGGATTACGATGCAGAGGCACTCAAAAATAAGTTTAATCTAACTTTACACTAAACTTAATTCTAATTTTGTTTTAAATTTTGATACCTTTATTCTCCTGGGTTGGCTCTATTTGCCTCCACCCTGATTTTCAGGTGCAACCTATCGAGGGTTGTTTGCTTTTGTATTCCCTTCAAAATATTCCGCAAATTATGCACACAAATGTCCTCACAATAGGATAACGCACATATGTCTTCAATTTTCTAATAATTGCTCCCACAGTTTATTTCTTTACTCCAAGCGTTTTACCTATTGCAGATTAAGTCTTCCCAGCCTGGTGCAGGTCTAGAATTTTTTTCTTTGGTGTCATTCGACAGCTCTTTGGTCCCCAGTGGAGTTTGGAGTGTGAGAGACTGAGGTTTTGGACAGGTGCCCTTGATACTGATAATGAGTTAAAACAGATGCTATGAATACAGGTAACGAGTGGAGAGCTCATTAGAAGTTAGACCTCTTTGACAGCCAGAAATCTTGCTTGTTTGTAGCTGACCAAATACTTATTTTCCACTCTAATTTGGAAATAAATTATTTAAAAATCAATGTGATTTTCTGTTCATTTTCCTCTACATTCTGTCTCTCATGGTTGAGGTTTACCCATGTTGACGATTACAGGCCTCTCTAATCTTTGCAAGTAGGAGAACAATTGGTGGTTGACTAAATACTTATTTGCCTCACTGTATATATATATATATATATATATATATATATATATATATATATATATATATATATATATATACCGCATTTTCACGCCTATAAGGCGCGCATAAAAGTAAAAAAAGTTACAAAAAATCTCCAAAATAGACAGGGCGCCTTATAATACAGAGCGCCCTTTGTGAGCGCCGAGTGCCACCAAGCGGCGCTGAGCGGCTGGCGATAGCGCTGGCTACCGGAAGCAGCTTATTTCCGGGTTCCGGTGCGCAGTGACTGCTGGGAAATATAGTTCTTCCTTGCTACACCCACATGCTAAAAACATGTTTTAAAAAGGCAACGGAAGCAAAATTGAGTTCGGTTGTACTTTATTTAGACATTTTACAATTTATTCAAGTCATCATCACCTTCAAATCTCTCAAACTCCTCATCTTCTGTGTCAGAATTAAACAATTGCCCGAACAAGCCTTCCAAATAGCCGGGTCCCCCCCTCTCTTCATTTTCAGAGTCACCGTAATTTCCATGTGGCTCCTTAGAAATTATGCCGGCTTTGGCAAAAGCTCGAACAACCGTGCAAGCAGACACGTTTGCCCAGGCGGCAACGATCCATTGACAAATCGTAGCGTAAGAAGCCCGGCGCTGCCTGCCACTTTTCGTGAAGCTGTGTTCGCCAGCGATCATCCACTGCTCCCACGCCGCTCGTAACTTTGATTTGAAAGCCCGATTGATGCCGATGTCCAGCGGCTGTAATTCTTTGGTCAAGCCTCCGGGAACTCTGAGTATACGTCACGTAAGCACGCATGGAGTCGGAAATCAAAACAGACGGCGAGCCGTCATATACGTCACGAGCGCCGCCGAGACTGGTTAAGTGACGTATACTCAGAGTTCCCGGAGGCTTGACCAAAGAATTACAGCCGCTGGACATCGGCATCAACCGGGCTTATCTTAGGGTACCCATGCGCAGGAGACGTGAGTTGACTCGAGCCAGTTCAATTCAAACTACATTCTTTAATGAATAAACAAAGGTCTACAAATCCACAATGGCCTGGAACAAAACGGCAGCATGCTACACGCACGCACAAACAAAAGAGACGATCCGGCAATGGTCCTCTGACACATTGCTCCTTAAATAATAAAGCCAGGAAGCAATCAGCAGATTGACTGCAGCTGCTTCCCTGACGGCACGTCAGGAGGGACAAAACAGGCCACTCCTGACAGTACCTCCCCTCTAACGGACGGATCCAAGACGTCCTAATGCCGAAAGTCCATGAAAAGCAAAAGCCAAAAATCAGGCAGGGAGGGAGGGCGGTTGAGCTCCGTTCTCATCGTCCGGGGGGCGTCCCCGCCAACCCGTGAAGAGACGAGAGAGGGGCCGGTCCGGCGGGCGTCCGCGCTGGCCGGTGATGAGGCGTGGCTGTGGCCGGCCTGGCGGGCGTCCGCGCCGGCCGATGACGAGGCGTGGGCATAGCCGGTCCGGCGGACGTCCACGCCGGCCGGTGACTAGGTATCGAGGTGGGCGGTCGGGCGGGCGTCCGCGCCGGCCTGAGACGAGGCATCGAGGTGGGCGTCCGCGCCGGCCTGAGACGAGGCATCGAGGTGGGCGTCCGCGCCGGCCTGAGACGAGGCTTAGGAGGGGCCTATCCAGCGGGCGTCCACATCGGCCCTTGGAGAGGAGTGGGAGTAGCCGGTCCGGCGGGCCTCCCTGCTGGTCCTTAAGGAGCTGGCCAAGCCCCCTGCCCTTAACAGACACCAGAATCTTAGAACGGTCGTCGGGCACCTTACCCTGGCTGCTCGAGGCGCCGCCTGCCCCTTCGGCCGAGAGGGCCGGAGAGTCGCTCTCGCCGCCGCCAACCCCCTCGTCCGGGGGCGCCGGAGAGTCGCTCTCGCCGCCGTCGCCGGCCCCCTCGTCCAGGGGCGTTGGAGGGTCGCTGCCGCCGTCGCCGGCCCCCTCGTCCAAGGGCGCCGGAGGGTCGCTGCCGCCGTCCCCGGGCCCCTCGTCCAGGTGCGCCGGAGAGTTGCTCTGGCCATCACCGGCCCCCTCGTCCAGGCGCCCCGGCGCGTCACCGCTGCTTCCGGGCGGGCAAGAGCTGGGCGGGCAAGCGCTGGGCGGGCAAGCGCTGGGCGGGCAAGAGCTGGGCAGACCGGAACCGAGCGACCAGGAACCAGGCGACCAGGAATCGGGCGACCAGGAACCGGGCGACCAGAAACCAAGCGACCAGGAACTCGGCGACCAGGAACCGGGCGAACAGGAACTAAGTGACCAGGAACTGGGCGACCAGGAACTGGACGGACCAGCCGGCACCGGAAGCCTGGTTCGTGGCTTCGGCACGGGTGCGACTGGCGGTCCAGGTGGCAAAGGGAGTAACTTGCGTGGCTTGGGCACGGGTATTTGAGAAGCTTGGAGCGGCGTGGTCGGCCGAGAAGCTTGGAGCGGCGTGGTCGGCCGAGGAGCTTGGAGCGGCGTGGTGGGCCGAGGAGCTTGGAGCGGCGTGGTGGGCCGAGGAGCTTGGAGCGGCGTGGTCGGCCGAGGAGCTTGGAGCGGCGTGGTCGGCCGAGGAGCTTGGAGCGGCGTGGTCGGCCGAGGAGCTTGGAGCGGCGTGGTCGGCCGAGGAGCTTGGAGCGGCGTGGTCGGCCGAGGAGCTTGGAGCGGCGTGGTCGGCCGAGGAGCTTGGAGCGGCGTGGTCGGCCGAGGAGCTTGGAGCGGCGTGGTCGGCCGAGGAGCTTGGAGCGGCGTGGTCGGCCGAGGAGCTTGGAGCGGCGTGGTCGGCCGAGGAGCTTGGAGCGGCGTGGTCGGCCGAGGAGCTTGGAGCGGCGTGGTCGGCCGAGGAGCTTGGAGCGGCGTGGTCGGCCGAGGAGCTTGGAGCGGCGTGGTCGACCGAGGAGCTTGGTCAGGGGCTCGAGCGTCCAGGCCCTCCTTCTGCTTCTCCCTGCGGCATGGCGCTCGCCGCCGCCTCCGGGAGGGCGTCACAGCACACCGGCCGCCACGTGGTGGCCCATCGTAGCTGGCCAGCCGACCAGGTGAAAGACCTCGCTGCTGCGCCTCCCCAAAAAAACAAGACGGGCGGTGTTCGAAACTCCTAACGGAGCCCCCCCGCCGGCCGCCACGTGGTGGTCCCTTGTAGATGGCCCACCCACCTGGCAGATCATGGTCGGGGTAATCCAAGTCGGAGTAATCGGTGGAGTCTTGGTCAACGTCCTCCGGTGGAGCGTATCGGAGTCCAAACCGGCTAAGAAAATCAATGTCCGAGTCCGAATCTCCAGCATACAAATCTATTAGCTCCCGATCGTCCTCACTTTCAGAAAAATCAGAGTCCCAACCGACAAAGATTTGGCGTTCCAATGGGGCCGAGGGAGGCTGGGGATTCTCCCTCCATTGAGAAAAAAACTCGCTGGAGTCTGAATTCAAATAACTGGGGCGATGAACTGAGGGTGTCGGAGCCTTGGAATTATGATTTAGCTGTGCTGGCAGTCCGGTGCGACGGGTTGAGTGGAGGGTGGGTTTAAAGGTGGATGGAGGCTCAGTACTACCTCTTAGTCGAGACTCCTCCGCTGCCCAAACGTCTCTGAGGTGCCCACGCCAAGTGTCCATTATAGACTCCCGAATAGACTCTGTGGGGCCTCTCAGTGAATCCATGTCGTCGCGGGGCTTCAAAAAGGGTGGCTGGCGTCGACGAGAGCGTCGGCGCGAGCGTGGGTAGCCTCCCGCTGGGTCCATTATGACCGGATCGTTCTGTTACGATCACGCTGCATCGCTGCGTCGTCGCAGCGCGATCGGGAATATCTTAGGGGACCCATGCGCAGGAGACGTGAGTTGACTCGAGCCAGTTCACTTCAAACTACATTCTTTAATGAATAAACAAAGGTCTACAAATCCACAATGGCCTGGAACAAAACGGCAGCATGCTACACGCACGCACAAACAAAAGAGACGATCCGGCAATGGTCCTCTGACACATTGCTCCTTAAATGATAAAGCCAGGAAGCAATCAGCAGATTGACTGCAGCTGCCTCCCTGACGGCACGTCAGGAGGGACAAAACAGGCCACTCCTGACAAGAAATTTGAATTTGCAGTTCGAATTTATTTTATTACTTTGTTCCTTGGGGTGGCCCGGCAGCTGAGTGGTTAGCGCGTCGGCCTCACAGTGAGAGACCTGGTTTCAAATCCATGTCGGTCCACCTTTGCATGTTCTCCCCGGGCCTCTGTGGTTTTTCTCCAGGTACTCCGGTCTCCTACCACAGAAAGACATGCATGGTAGGCTGATTGGACACTTTAAATTGCCCCTAGGTAAGAGTGTTAGCGTGAATGGTTGTTTGTCTCCATGTGCCCTGCGATTGGGTGGCCACCAAAGTCCTCTGCCTCTGGCCCAAAGTCAGCTTGGATAGGCTCCAGCACCCCCGTGACCCTAGTGAGGATGAAGCGGTTCAGAAAATTAGATGAATGAGACTTTGTTATTGTAAATTTCGGTCTGTCATTAATCCTTTTCTTTTTAAGTGATATTTTGAGAGCATGGTCTTGTTTTTTTCATCAGTTTAACACCTCTGTCAGATTTTGGATCTCCTTTTTTGTACACTCATCTGCTTTTATATGTTTTTTGTGTGCATGAGTATCTATTTTTAGGCGGCTCTCTTGAGAATAGGATGAGGTTATTGTGTGATAGACCTATAATCATATTGAATGTTGTGGCGATTTCAACCTTTATGTTTCTATAGCCAGTAGCCACGCAAGGCAGATGGTGGAGCTTTCGACGGCATTACACAAAAGCACGCACGAAGAGTTGTCCAAATTAAAATCCAAAAGTATTTATTAAACAATCCAATTGACTTTGAAATAATGATCGAATAATAAACTTAACAAACTACGTGAGTAATTCAGGTCAGTAAAGTATGTGATAAAGTATGCGTCCAAGTGTGTGGTCGAAAACTTTGCCTTCCCACACTGTCCACTGTCCCACGTTTTTATGGATGAACCATTCAAATCCGGGTCACGCCACCAGGGCATGTCAAAGGGCGGAGTTTCACATCACATGACCCTCTCAGCTAAGTCAAAGTAAGCTCAGGTTCAACAGGTAGATATAACAGTAATCCTTATTACCATAAATTAAACACTATTTCTTCTTCCAAAACTATTCACAAAACGTACAAATCAAATTTCAATGAGTAGAAATCAAAGAAGGGCGGCCCGGTGGAGGGAGTGGTTAGCGCACCGGCCTCACAGCCCACATTCCAAAAAAACATGCATGGAAGGCTGATTGAAACTCTAAATTGCCCCTAGGTATGGGTGTGAATGTGCATGGATGTCCATCTCCTTGTGCCCTGCGATCGGCTGGCCACCGATTCAGGGTGTCCCCCGCCTCTGGCCCGGAGTCAGCTGGGATAGGCTCCAGCAACCCCCGCGACCCTAGCAAGGGTAAAGCGGTTCAGAAAATGAGATGAGATGTGATGAGAAATCAAAGAAACCTAAATATGGCTCCAACATTGAATGTTTTATGGATCCTCTCACACTCTCACAACACTGCCATCCTTTGTCGTCCGAATCTGATAATAATCCACGGTGGTGCTGCTTATCTCTTTTGGTATATGTATTCTGCGCCCAATGGAAGTCGTTACAAACTGTAGTTGCGTGCCGAACACTGATGTTTAATAAATCCATGGGGCTGTATTTGATGTTAAAGTCCGGTATTGACGAACAACTCGCAAAAATAGACACGAAAAACACGACACAAGTATAAAAGTAGAGAGTTTGATGCTCCATGCAATTGCTCCGCCATCTTGTCTGAACCATGCTTGAGAACATTTGTTAATTTGTACCTTGTTAAATGATATTTATGATGACTTCCTAAGCTGTGGGATGTCAATAATTTCCTCCAGGGTACAATCTTACCAGTTGAAAATTAGCGTCTCCTTGGACATCATAACCCAAATGCTGCCCTGGGAAACCACGTTAATTTTAGCTCCTTAAAATGAATCTTAGCGTGTTCAATAGTCTCTGTTATAGAAAGTTAAAAGTTGTTTGGCTGATGATATTCTACATTAAGAAAAACAATTTATGAGCTTGATAGCAGTTTCAAAACCTTCTGGACTTTAGAGAGCCTTCTATCATTTCCAATCAAGCCTTATCATTTACAGTGGGGCAAATAAGTATTTAGTCAACCACCAATTATGCAAGTTAACCTACTTGAAAAGATTGGAGAGGCCTGTAATTGTCAACATGGGTAAACCTCAACCATGAGAGACAGAATTTGGGAAAAAACTGAAAATCACATGATTGATTTTTAAATAATTTAATTCCAAATTATAGTGGAAAATAAGTATTTGGTCGCCTACAAACAACCAAGATTTCTGGCTGTCAAAGAGGTCTAACTTCTTCTAACGGGGTCTCCGCTCGTGACCTGTATTAATAGCATCTGTTTTAACTCATTATCGGTATAAAAGACACATGTCCACAACCTCAGTCTCTCACACTCCAAACTCCAAGGTACTCGGACGTTTCGTCGAAAGACGTTTGGTCCCCGGACGTTTGATCCCCGGGCGTTTGGTCCCCGGGCGTTTGGTCCCCGGGCGTTTGGTCCCCGGGCGTTTGGTCCCCGGACGTTTGGTCGACCGGACGTTTGGTAGAACGGACGTTTGGTCGACCGGACGTTTCGTCGTCGCGGGATTTGCGCGCTCGCCCCTCCCCCAGATTCGTGTGTGTACAAGTTTTTCAACCTCGGCCCACGGGCCATATACGGCCCATTAAGCTTTTTAATCCGGTCCGCCGCCGGCGTTGTCCAAATTATAGTAAAAATCAATGACCTCATTCATTTCCCTGCCATTCAAAAAGTTTTTGACGTCTACCGCCGTCAATGGCAGCTTATTGATAATGTGTTTAATTTGGGACAATAATAGTATAAAAGAGGCAAGTTTGTCTATACCAGGGGTAGGCAAACTTTTTGAATGGCAGCTTATTGATAATGTATTTAATTTGGCACAATAATAGTATAAAAGAAGCAAGTTTGTCTATACCAGGGGTAGGCAAACTTTTTGAATGGCAGTTTATTGATAATCTATTTAATTTGGGACAATAATAGTATAAAAGAGGCAAGTTTGTCTATACCAGGGGTGGGCAAACTTTTTGACTTGCGGGCCAGAATGGATACTAAAATTTGACAGCATTTGGACACGCAATGTAATTTATCAAACCTGGGGATTGAAATATAAGAAAAAAGACAATTGAAGGTGAAAATTTATTTTCAAATTTACTTTCAACATTAAGAACATATTATTCAACGAAAGAGAGCAGTCTTTAAATTGAGAGTGATGAGCGGTATTGCAGGGCAAAGGGAAATGAATGAGGTCATTGATTTTTACTATAATTTGGACAACGCCGGCGGGCCAGATTAAAAAGCCTAACGGGCCGTATATGGCCCGCGGGCCGAGGATTGAAAAACATGTACACACATGAATCCGGGGGCGGGGCGAGCGCGCGAATCCCGCGACGACGAAACGTCTGGTCGACTAAACGTCCGTTCTACCAAACGTCCGGTCGACCAAACGTCCGGTCGACCAAACGTCCGGTCGACTAAGCGTCCGGGGACCAAACGTCTGGGGACCAAACGTCCGGGGACAAAACGTCTTTCGACGAAACGTCCGGTCACGAACTCCACTATGGCCGAGACCAAAGAGTTGTCGAAGGACACCAGAGACAAAATTGTTGTCCTGCACCAGGCTGGGAAGACTGAATCTGCAACAGGTAAAACACTTGGTGTAAAGAAATCAACTGTGGGAGCAATTATTAGAAAATGGAAGACATACAAGACCACTGATAATCGCCCTCGATCTGGGGCTCCATGCAAGATCTCACCCTGTGGTGTCAAAATGATAACAAGAACGGTGAGCAAAAATCCCAGAACCACGGGGGGACCTAGTGAATGACCTACAGCGATCTGGGACCACAGTAACAAAGGCTACTATCAGTAATACAATGGGCCACCAGGGACTCAAATCCTGCACTGCCAGACGTTTCCCCCTGCTGAAGGCAGTACACATCCAGGCCCGTCTGCGGTTTGCTAGAGAGCATTTCTATGATCCAGAAGAGGACTGGGAGAATTGTTATGGTCAGATGAAACCAAAATAGAACGTTTTGGTAGAAACACAGGTTTGAAAACCCTCATCTTTTTCCATTCAGAGGTGCTCAATGAGGCACCGTACAAACTGCTGTCTTCTCAAATGTTGACGTAGGCGGTGTTGTTTTCCCTTTTTTTTATTTTGACAGACATTTATAAAACTTATGTAGTTTGCTTGCCCGCCCATAGTCATCGAATACAACGCCATCATCAGAATACAAAGGTACCCCGATTTACGAATGCTGAAAGACTCTTATTGTTTTTGATAGATGTAGAAGAAATTGCGGGACATACAATGATGGAGTTGTTCATTTCTGAAAAAGCAGATATTTAATTGTTTTGATTCATAATTTTAAAAAGTTGTTTATATGTGTGTTTATGCGCATGTGTTCTTGTGCTTTGTCTGTTGCCTTATGTTATCTTCTGTATCTACTGTATGTATATATGTGCTAAGCAACACGCTTATTTATTTATATATTTATTCATGTATTTATTTATTAACTTACTTATTACCTATCTATTTATGTCTAAAATGCCTTTCCTATTCCTGCATCCTCACCCTCTTGCTACTGTGACTACGAAATTTCCCGAATACGGGATGAATAAAGTTATCCAATCCAATCCAATTCCTCCTTAAATTATCAAATTAGATATAATTTCCATATCTTATTGTCCTGTTGACCTCGTTATGTAGGCATGGATTTCATAACGAGATATGGAACCTTTTGTCCATCCAGCCAACTCTTTTGTTAACACAATTTGGGTGCCATTATCACTATAAATCAATGGTTCTTTGGAAATTCAAATCGTGCACTGATATGCCGAGCACAGGTTAAGCATGCTCTGCAACCAACTTAACCCTATGAGTTGTGTAGTGGCACCGTACCGAGGCCACCATCCCCCCTGTCGAGACATAGGACTTCCCATGACTCAAGCCAGCTTTGTTAAAAGCAGCCCACCCAAGTAAACTGAGGTACCAATTTGTTTTTTCCTCAGCGTTCCCAAATTTCCCATTACAGAGCGAGTATTTGTTTCTCCACTTAAAGTTTCAAATGTGGAGTACTGCTGCTGCATTCTCATCAAAAATTTCATTTGGCAAAATTATTTTTCTTTCTTTTTGTTTTCGTCCTCATCTGCCGCCGCCATCCCCGAAAGGCTTATTGGCGATTTCAGAAATCAATTTCAAATTTCCAAATCCTTTTCCACCATGATATTTTATTGATAGATTATATCTTGGTGGCCAGCCATCCCCAAAAGGCTTATTGGCGATTTCAGAAATCAATTTCAAATTTCCAAATCCTTTTCCACCATGATATTTTATTGATAGATTATATCTTGGTGGCCAGCCAATCAAAAACACAAAAAGACATAATCATCCATGCTCACACTCATAATCAGGGGAATTTAGAGTGTTCAACCAGTCTAGCATCCATAATTTGGGTTTGTTGGAGTAAACTGGAGTACCCGGAGAAAACCCACGAATTCTCGAGGACACCAGGAATACTCCACACTCTGGAAAGTCTGGATCCATCCCGCTTCCATTAGTAGATCCTCAAACCGCAAGGTTGATGCGTTAAGTTACATCACATTTAGAATTGATCATTTCTAGCTCTCTATTAGTGCGCTATATAGCACACTGACAGAATGGCAACAAGAGAATAGAAAGCCTATTGCATCCTTGCAAACAGCAAATATTTGCAGCTCATTCTTGGTGTGACATCATTTTCTGTTAGATTGTTTTTAGTGGTAAGAGCCAAGGCATCTGAGAGAGGAAAACTATTTAGGATCATATTTTATTTATATTAAGCTTTTTCTGTAATTTTTATATTTGGATTTTGGTAAATAAAAAGTGGGCTGACATTACTTAAGCATTTCATAGCAGCTTTAAAGATGTGAAGCAGTTAAAACTGGTCATGTTTTTTTTCATAGAAATGACAGCTAAACATAATTGCAATCACCTTCCAATGTCCAGTTTTTCCAAAGTCTCCAACCTTGGCCAACTCATGTTTCTCGATGTCATTTTCTTCTATGCTTTCAGGATCTCCATCGCTTCACTCATGTACCAACAGGTAAATATTTTGCTATATATTGTACTTGCTTTCATTTGGATGAGTTCTGTCATCAACATTCATTATTTTCTTTTTTGTAAAACTGATCTCCTTTTACCTATATCGGCTCTAATCCGGATCGTATCGGTCACTGGTAGCAGACAAAAACGTCATATTGTCATGCTTTGAGCATGACATACATGACACACTCATTCCCCTTTGACACGTCCGCCTTTTCCACTATATAAAGATAGCGTCTCAGCAAGCAATGTACCCAGACAACCGAACTCTGCATCATACAGCGACATGTACAGAATCTTGAATTTAGTGCATACAAAAGCCGCACCGCCTGATTGGGCACTATGTCCACTTTGGGGAAAATTTTAGACTTTACGCCCAATGTGAGTAAATATGTGCCGTGTTGCATTTGTACGGCTTATTATCACTTAATAAGGGGAATTGCAATAATTTATAAGGGGAGCAATTGGCCCAGGTTGACACGTATGCTTATGAGAAACTTGGAGTTTTCTATCAGCCTACCATGCATGCTTTGGTGGTTATGAGTGGAAACTGTATTACCCTCTCTCTCTCTGTCACCTCTCTGGTTGGGAAAGAGACTGAGCTGCATGAGGTTGAGAAATTCCGGCTTGACATAGTCGGGCTCACCTCTACGCACAGCTTGGGTTCTGGTACCACTCCTCTCGAGGGGTATTAGACACTTCCACTCTGGAGTTGCCCAGGGTGAGTGGCGACGAGTGGGTGTGGGCATACCGTATTTTCTCGAATATAACACGCAGATTTTTGCTATATAATTAATTCCAATAGATGGGGTGCGTGTTATAATCAATAACTAAAATAAATTACAAATTTTCGATCGAAAAAAGCATTGTCAAACTCACTTTGACGCACGGATTTTACGTCATCTCGTAAAGCCAATCGAAAATCGGAAAGCCGAGACCACCACTGCCCCCCTCTAGCCTCGTACTCGTCTCAGTTCACCCTCTCTCAGTTCAGTTTTGGACATTGTACAAGCAACATGGCATCAAAACGAGCAAGTTATACCGCAGCGTTCAAAAGAAAAGTCATCAAAGTGGCAAAGGAATTGGGCAACAGAGAAGCTGGAAGAAAATTCGATATACGTTGATAGGATTCTCAACGAAGAGATGTATGAGGAGACGGATGAGAGGACAGACAAAGAGAGAGAGGAATATCTGCAGAGACTATTTCAAGATTCTGATGCGGACTCTTCATTTGAAGGATTCTAATGAATACATTTGTACTCTTGATGAACACTTGTAGTTTAAACACATGTGATAGTCTTTTCCATTGTGCATATCTTCAAATCATTTATTTATTCAATTTGTATGTTCCTTTTCTTGTTTGAGAATGACAATAGATATTTGAATTAAAACATGGTATTGTCAATTGAAATGTAGTCAATGTTCAAGGAAGTCTAAAAGGTATTGCAACATAACATGTCTACATGATATGTTTGTCCACTCTGTGTATCATCTATTGTCCTAAAATTCAAACGCATAACTCCACCAACTGCACGACACTCGACACGCTCGTACCTGAAGATTTCTCTATCCGGTTTTGAACAAAACAATCGTGAAACGAAGAAAAAAAGGTAAGATTTCTGATTTTCGTCAGCGGGAAATTTTAGGTGCGCACTATATTCGATTACTGCGTTTTTCCAGATGTTTTTGGCCCAAAATTACCTGTGTGTTATTTTCGAGTGCGCGTTTAATTCGAGAAAATACGGTACTTGTTGCCCCCCGGGTCGGTGCCTGTATGTTGGGGTTTACCCCGGTGGACGAGAGGGTAGCATCCCTCCGTCTTCGGGTGGGGGGACAGGACCTGACTGTTGTTGGTGCATATGCACCAAACAGCAGTTCAGAGTACCCGCACTTTTTGGAGTCCTTGGGGGGGTGCTGGAGAGTGCCCTTTTTTCTCCTGGGGGACTTCAATGCTCATGTGGGCAATGACAGTGAGACCTGGAGGGGAGTGATTGGGAAGAACGGCCCCCCTGATTGAAACCCGAGTGGTGTTCTATTGTTGGATTTCTGCACTCGTCGTGGATTGACAATAATGCATTATTACATCATGGGTGTTCATATGTGCACTTGGGACCAAAACACCCTAGGCCGCGGTTTGATGATCGACTATGTGGTCGTGTCATCGGACCTGCGGCCGCATGTCTTGGACACTCAGGTAAAGAGAGGGGCGGAGCTGTCAACCGATCACCACCTGGTGGTGAAGGGTCTCCGATGGTGGGGGCGGATGCCAGTGCGGCCCGGGAGACCCAAACGTTTTGTTAGGGTCTGCTGGGAACCCCTTGCAGAGTCCCCTGTCAGTAGAAGTTTCAATTCCCACCTCCGACAGAGCTTCTCTCATATCCGGGAAGAGGCAGGGGACATTGAGTCCGAGTGGACCATGTCAGGCTGAAAAACGAGTCCAAGCGTGCAGAAGTCCAACAAAAGAACATCACTCGGGGTGACGTTCTTCCCAATTCCCTAAAGGTGTCACTGTCATTGCCCATTTGAGCATCGAAGTCCCCAGCAGAACGAGAAGGTCCCCAGAAGGAGCACCCTACAGCACCCCTACCAAGGACCCCAAAAAGAGTGGGTAGCGTACCTATGTTATACTAGCCGCTAGCGTATGTTATGCTATCTGCTAGCGTATGTTATGCTAGCTGCTAGCGTATGTTAGGCTTGGCACTAGCGTATTTTTTTTAAAGACAGCGCGGGCAAAACTAAGTTTGATAATGCTTTATTGAGGTCAAAGTACACTCTGATGTAAAGAGTTCAGCGTTTAACATACTAGGCTCCACTGTCAGTCAGAGTTGTCTATTCCGGGAACTTGATTCCAGCTTTGGCGAAAAATCGAACAGTGCTGGCCGACACTTGAGCCCAGTCATCCACAATCCATTGTAACTTGCGACATGTATCACTCCCAAGCCTTCGATTCTCCTGGCTGTTATATCGGCATCAACAATTCCTTCTAAAACGTTTCGTAACTCGTGCGACGCTGCCTGCCCAAACTACAATGTTGGCCACCCGTTAGCAATCCGTTAGCAAAGCTGTTAAATTGTGTTCGATCCATTGCTTCAGTCCATTTTCCAAGCGTTCACACCAGCATTGTGTTGTCATTCACGTCCGGCATTTCCTCTGTATAGCTCTAATATGCTATTGCTTTGAGTATTGAGTGTTTTTGAGGGTTAAAGCGCTGTGAGGACAAACATAAACATAACAACAATAACAACACTAGGTTTCGGCTCGTGACAGCAGCAACTATTGATTTAAAACCCCCTGAAAACAAAAACTTAAAAAAATCAGACCAACAGACTTTCTGCCTATTAATGTGAGATTCAGAACTCACTTGCTCCCAGCTTGCGCTTATATCAGTGCTTATTGTTAAACAGATTTCATGTATTTAGAAGAAAATCATCAAATTGACCTTACAGTTTAATTTGGAGAACAATGTTTATTTTTGAGTTTTTCACGCACTAATCCTTTGCTTCCGCCAGGCTTCCCTGCAAGTGGGTCCATTCCAAGTTCTACCACCGCGCACACCAAACCTCAACAGTAGTACAGTCGTAACTCTACTTACGAAATTATTTGATTCCAGTACTTTTTTCGTATGTTGAAAATTTCGTAAATAGAGCAGTACTTTATATGTAAATACTCTAATCCGTTCCACGGCAAACTGTCAACTAAACCCTCAAAAATTCATCGGTGTCTCACAATTTTGGAGGGAAAGTGTGAAGACACACAAAAATGAGAGAAAATTATAATACAATTATTTAATAAGCCATTTAAAGGAATAAACATGCAAAATCTATTCTGTGTCAGGTAGGTAACATTAGGCAACAGAGGCAGGGAGCAAACAAAGACATGAACACATCTAATAAACATAAAATGAAAAATACAAAACAATATTACATTGAATTTTAAATCTTTCATTAACATTTTATGATTTCTTTGGCATCTAATATTTCACCCACTTTATTTATCAACACTGCTTCTTACCTGTTTGGATTTAAGTTCCCCTTCGCCGGTGCTTGTTGACAGACATTTTGAGAAAAATCGATCTGAAGACAAATGCATTTGATGACTTTTAACGTTTCTAAAATGCCCAAGACAAACGTCGTCAAAGTGGGCAATCGCACGACTCAAACACTTTTTCAGGATGTTTTTCCACAAAGAAGGAAAGTTCGGTTCTCCCCCGTTTTTTGTCTAATTTGTGCTGATGGAATGGTGGCTCTTTCCTCCTTGTGATTCCTCCTGTATTGCCGAGCATTGCAATAACTCCTGCTCCATTGAGAGTTCATTTTGGTGGCCCTCGACCAACTCGTCAACGTCCTCCTGACTGACCGCAAGCTCATGGCCTGCCCCCGCAACACATTTTCGCCCAGCGTAGTAGTGGTTCAGGTTGAGGCTCGACTGTGAGTTCTTTGAAGGCACTCAGTGGCCACAGCTCCCTTCAAGAAAAACTCCAAGCCAACGGCCGTGAAAAACCATAAGACAATCTTGAAACATGAGTTGTTGTCGACTGCGAGTACGTCGAAGCTGCTCGGCCAACCACAGCTTCTTCCAAGCATAAGTTTAAGCAGTCAACTGTAGTCAAAGAAACATGGAGGGTTGTTGTGAGACAACCAATGAGAGCCCAGTAGAGTGTAGCAAGGTTCTAAAGTGAGAATCAATGCATCCGCGACAATATTCTCTAAATGCAATAACATAAGGAAATGCATTTACTTTTTGGGGGATTTTGTAACTTGGATCTTTTTGGTATTTCGGGCACTCATTTGCATATAAAAAGCTTTCGTAACCTGAAAATTTTGTACTTAGAGGGATTTATAAGTAGAGGTATGACTAACCTTTTTTTCTTTTCCAGGAAAATGTTTAGATCGCTCAGACCTTCTACACAGTTTGTTTGTGTCAGACTGTGACACCAGTAAAACTACTCAACAGTGGGAGGTGAACAACATTGTGGCTGTATAAAGACTGCTACTTCAGTCAAACAACAAAAAATCTTTTTTTATTATGGTTAACACAATGGATTTGTAACACTTGCTCATGCTTGCTTCAAACTGCTAATTCCTATGGTAATGGGTCGTTTTAGATCTGAGCCTTTCATGTCATATGGTAAACATTTATATGAATTGACTATGGTTAATTGGTGAAGGTAACTGATCATGGAAAATGGCATATCCCTGGCTTTAACCTTGTAGGTATATCTTTTCACACACTATGAAGCTGTACTAAAATTAGGACTGTCCAAAAATGATTTTAAAACATGTACAGTGGCATAAAAATGTTTTTTTAAATCCAATAAAAGCACGCATAATGGAAGAAAATTATTGTATTCTTAATGATTAAAACTTTCAAATATGCCATTTAAGAAATAACAGTGGAATTTTCTTTTTCAAAAATTGTTTGTTAGATGGCATCCTCATGTACGAATGCATTTTTTAAATGTGCTGTCGATCACTGCAACATCTCAGCTGTGATTCTGAATTGTACAGTAACCCTTCGAATTTCGTGAATAACGTAGACCAGACCTGACCGCAATAATCTAAAAACCGTGAAGTATGATCACCCCTATTATTACTACCGTACTACAGTGGTAACTCGACATACGAGTGACCCGACATACGAGCCATTTGAGATACGAGTAAAATTTTGGGCAAATATTTATCTTGAGATACGAGACAAATTTTGATATACGAGCATACAGCGGACGCGAGAGACTGCTCATTAGAACATCATAGGCACTGTCTCTCTCCCCGCAACTCCCTCGCGTAATGTCTCTCTGGTCGCAACTCCCTCGTGTAATGTCTCTACGAGCACTGGGTGGAGGGTTGCATTTTTTCAGTGTTTTTTTTTTACCCGTTAGTCAGTGTGAATGGCGTATATACTACTTCTAGTTGGCAAGTGGTCGTGCGTTATCCTATTGTGAGGACATTTGTGTGCATCATTTTGGGAATATTTTGAAGGGAATACAAAAGCAAACAACCCTTGTTTGGTTGCATCTGAAAGTCATGGTGGAGGCGGGGCAAATAGAGCCAACGCGGAGAAGAAAGGTATCAAAATTTAAAACAAAATTAGAATTAAGTTTAGTGTAAGGTTAGATTAAATTTATTTTTGAGTGTCTGCATCGTAATCCAAGTTCATTTAAATTTGTTTATGTTATGTTACGAGCGCGTTGCCGTGCAAAAAGTCTCCCCCCCTCTCTCTCTCCCCTCCGCGAAATCCGTCTAATTTTAGTACTATTAAACACATTTTAGTACTATTAAACCACTAGTTATTTGTTACTTTGTTAATAGATGGCAAATTAGAACAAATAAAATGTTTTTCAAATCCAATATCCTGTTTTGGGTGTTTTTTCAGAGGGTTGGAATGAATTAATTTGTTCTTAGTTCGTTTCTATGGGAAACGTTCATTTGAGTTACGGGTAAATCGACATATGAGCTCAGTCCCGGAACGAATTAAGCTCGTATCTCGAGGTACCACTGTACATATTTTCGCACCTATACAAAATACATGAACAAGTATAATTATCAAGACGTGTATTTATTAAATGTTATACTCATAGGCATATGATAAGACCAATGTATCTAAATATACATCTATAAATTAAAAAAAGGTAAATACTTAAATTAAGTACTGTAGCCAAAGTGAAAATAGTTCCTCTCCGCTTGGTTTAAAAAATAAAATAAAAAACTTATTGGGAAATTTAATCCAAGTCCCTTTCGAGAGGCAGAAGCAGAGGCATTGAATCATCAATGTATGTAATCTTCAGGAGAGGTTTTCAGCGCACAAGGAACATGGCGACCGCCGTTTCTTTTCTTGTACAAATATGGTGTTGTACAAGGACATTACTTTGTCAAGACGATTGCCAGTTGAGTGAGGGTCGCGGGGGGCACTGGAGCCTCTCCCAGCTGACTCCAGGTCAGAGGCAGGGGACACCCTGAATCGTTGGCCAGCCGATCGCAGGGCACAAGGAGACGGACAACCATGCACACTCAAGCCCACACCTAGGGGAAATTTAGAGTGACCAATCAGCCTACTTTGCATGTTTTTGAAATGTTGGAGGAAACCCACGCAGGCCCAGGGAGAACATGCAAACTCCACACAGGTGGACGTGACCTGGATTTAAACCCAGAACCCCAGATTTGTGAGACCGACGCGCTAGCCACTTGCTCCACTGGGCCGCCCTTTAATCAATAATACATAAATAAATAAGTAGTCCAAGTGAAATCAGCAGAGCGCAGCGGTGTTGTTCCGTCTGAAGTACAAGATGAGTTCCATGGTTTTGGAGACGTTCAGTCCAAACTTTTTGAGAGCGCACCACTCGCTGAGTTTATGGACTTAACAACAAACAAAAAAAATACATACAGTGGGGCAAGTATTTAGTTAACCACCAATTGTGCAAGTTATCCTATTGGAAAAATTAGAGAGGCCTGTAATTGTCAACATGGGTAAACCTCAACCATGAGAGACAATGTGGAAAAAAATAAAAACAAAATAGAATTGTTTGATTTTTAAAGAATGTATTTGCCAATCATGGTGGAAAAAAAGTATTTGGTCAAAACCAAAACTTCATCTCACTACTTTGTTATGTACCCTTTGTTGGCAATAACGGAGGCCAAACGTTTTCTGTAACTCTTTACAAGCTTTTCACACACTTGCTGTTTTTTTGCCCATTCCTCCATGCAGATCTCCTCTAGAGCAGTGATGTTTTGGGGTTGTCGTTGGGCAACACATATTTTCAATTCCCTCTACAGATTTTCTATGGGGTTGAGATCTGGAGACTGGTAAGACACTCCAGGACCTTGAAATGCTTCTTACGAAACCACTCCTTTGTTGCCCTGCCTGTGTTTGGGATCATTGTCATGCTGAAAGACCCAGCCACGTCTTATCTTCAATGTCCTCGCTGATGGAAGGAGATTTTCACTTAAAATCTCTCGATACATGGCCCCATTCATTCTTTCCTTTACACAGATCAGTCATCCTGGTCCCTTTGCAGAAAAACAGCCCCAAAGCATGATGTTTTCACCCCATGCTTCACAGTGGGGTATGGTGTTCTTTGGATGCAATTCAGTATTCTTTCTCCTCCAAACACGAGAACCTGTGTTTCTACCAAAAAGTTCTATTTTGGTTTCGTCTGACCATAACACATTCTCCCAGTCCTCTTCTGGATCATCCAAACGCTCTCTAGTGAACCGCAGATGGGCCTGGATGTGTACTGGCATCAGCAGGGGGACACGTATGGCAGTGCAGGATTTGAGTCCCTGGCGGAGCATTGTGTTACTGATAGTAGCCTTTGTTACTGTGGTCCCAGCTCTCTGTAGGTCATTTACTAGGTCCCCCCATGTGGTTCTGGTATTTTTGCTCAACGTTCTTGTTATCATTTTGACGCCACGGGGTGAGATCTTGCATGGAGCCCCAGACCGAGGGAGATTATCATTGGTCTTGTATGTCTTCCGTTTTCTAATAATTGCTCCCACGGTTGATTTCTTTACACCAAGCATTTTAACTATTGTAGATTGTCTTCCCAGTCTGGTGCAGGTCTACAATTTTGTCTCTGGTGTCCTTCGACAGCTCTTTGGTCTTGGCCATAGTGGAGTTTGGAGTGTGAGAGACGGAGGTTGTGGACAGGTGTCTTTTATACCGATAATGAGTAAAAATATGTTATTAATACAGGTAACGAGTGGAGACCTCATTAGAAATTAGACCTCTTTGACAGCGAGAAATCTTGCTTGTTTGTAGGTGACCAAATCCTTATTTTCCACTCTAATTTGAAAATAAATTCTTTAAAAATCAAATGTGATTTTCACTTTTTTTCCACATTCTCTCTCATGGTTGAGGTTTACCCATGTTGACAATTACAGGCCTCTAATCTTTTCAAGTAGGAGAACTTGCATAATTGATGGTTGACTAAATACTTATTTGCCCCACTGTAGATAATCAATATGTAGTAATGATAAATAATAATAGATGTTGGAATAATGATTAATACCCTTAAATCATTATTAGTAATATTTAATTAAAATAGGAAAACATCTTTCAACATAACTGCTTACAACTTGCAAGGAGGTGCCTTGTGACGTCGTCTCAGTCCACAAGGCATTCTGAATTGCAGTAACTGAATCATTGTATTTAATCGCGACACTCGAAAAACATGTTTATGTAATCAGTACAATAACACCCTAGATGGCTAGAAAAACAACAGTGCGAGAATTGCCGAAGTGAGCATAAAAGTTGAACAAGGCACCCAAACAATGGGGTGAGGAATTGCATAATATTTTCATTATAAGGTAAACAAAGTAGTTTAAGGGTCCTTGTAGATCCTGGAACTTGTATCTGGGGAAAGGGTTGAGGCGTATCTTCCAGTAATCAGTCCTCGGAGCAAGGACTCAGTGAATTGTTAAGTCTCTAGCTGGAGCCAGCTGTCCTGGAGAGTGACCTTGGAGTAAGCGTTTGTCTTCGTTGAAAACACATATTAATTCTAACTCTAACATAAAAGCGATCAACAATATATATCTATATATATATATATTGTTTAATATAGTTACACATTTAGGATGAGCATTACTATTCCTAATAGGCAAATATATTGATTAATATAGTAAGCATGTATATTATAAGGCTTTATATTCCTAAATAAGCATTGCAAACACATTTATAATAATAATTACTCCAACAATAGATAAAAAATAAACAACATAAAAATAAGTTTTAAAATTAGTAGTAATAAGTCTTGGTTAGGTCCTGTGCAGAACTCGAGTTGAGTATAGTGACAGCTCTTGGAAAGAAACTGTCCTTGAGTCTATTTGATTTGGTTGTTATGGCTCTGTAGGGCAGCAGGTTGAAGTGGTGGAAGCCGGGATGTGTATTGTTTTTTATGATGCTCTGTGCCCTTCTAAGGCACCAGGATTTGTAGATGCTGGACAGGGTAGGTAGGGGGCAGTTGATGATCTTTTGGGCTGTGTTAATCACCCTCTGCAGCTGTCGGTTTCTCGGCAGCTTATGTCTCACACAGAGTAGGTGAGCATGCTTTCACTGGCAGACCGGTAGGTCACCAGCAGGTTGGTGTTCAGATGCTCCTTCCCGAGTACTCAGGAAATGTAGCCTCTGCTGCGCCTTCTTGACGGGTGCTGTAGTTTTGCCCCCCAAGTGAGATCAGCAGAGACGTGGACTCCTAGGACTTTGAAAGTCTCCACTTGCTCCATACATTTGCCGTTGACATACGGGTGGGACAGAGCAGCCTTGCTCCGTCGGAATTCCAGGATGAGTTCTCTGGTTTAGGAGACGTTCACCGCCAAGTTGTTGAGAGCGCACCACTCGCTGGGTCTAAGGACCTCATCTCTGTAGGCCGTCTCATGCCCGGGCTTATGGTGTTAAAGGCTGAGCTGCAGTCGATGAAAAGCGTTCTGACATAGCTCCCCTTTTCTCAAAGTGGCTCAGTGCAGCATGGAGGGCGGTGGTTATTGCATCTTCTGTGGATCTGTTCGGCCGATATGCAAACTGATGCGGGTCGTGGATGAGAGGAAAACAGGCTTTGATGTGTTTCAGTACCAATTTTTAAAGCACTTAGTGATGATTGGTGTGAGTTACTGGGCGGTAGTCGTCCAGATTTTTAGCGGGTGACTTCTTGGGTACTGGGATGATGGTGGCCGATTTTAGACAGGCTGGGACGGAGGCTTGTTCTAGTGAAAGGTTGAAAATTTCTGTAAAAACTGGTGCTAGTTGGTTAGTACATGCCTTAAGTCCTTTGCCTCGTATGTCTTCCCGAGATTGGTGTGGGATGTACTGGAGGTTGAGGTGGTGTGACTGGGTGGTGGGCTTGGGACTCGAAGCAAGCAAAAAAGTTGTTTAGGTTCTCTGCCAGTGCCGCATCTGAGTCCACAGGAGTCGCAGCTCGGCCCTTGTAATTGTAAGGGTCCGAATGCTCTGCCACATCGTTCGGGGGTCGTCAAGTTGCCCTTCTATCTTCCCCTTGTAGTCTGCTTTGGCAGCCTTAATGCCTCTCTTCAGGTTGGCGTGAACTGCACTGTAGAGTGCTCTGTCACCGTATCTGAAAGGCTGCGTCTCAGTCCAGGAGGAGTGATCTGACCTGGCTGGTCATCCACAGTTTCTGGTTTGGGTACACCTGGATGTCTTCTCCATATTGACCGTAGCCATTCAATACTTGATGTCAGACAGTACTGTGTTTGTGAAGATTCCCAGGTCCTCATGGTGGAATGTTTCCCACTGTGTTTGTTCAAAGCAGTCTTGGAGTCGGGGGAGGGCATCCTCAGGCCATGTGATAATAGTTCGCCTTTGTGGGTTGGATTGTGGGCTAAAGGGAGTGTAAGCTGGGCCCAAGAACAAAGACACGTGATCTGACTGTCCCAACTGTAAGCGTGGTATGGCTGTGTATGCACCTTTGATGTTTGAGTAAACATGATCCAAAGTTTTATCCTCTTATTGGACGTTTCACGTGCTGGTATAATTTCATCAGAACAGTTTTGAGATTTGAATTGATTAAAATCTCCTGCAATTATGTGCGCGGCAGTTGGTTTGGCGTTCTGGTGATTGTTTATTTTGTTTATTAGTAGGGAGAGAGCAGTACTTACCTTAGCATCCATTGGAGAAGCAGTGATAACAACGGCTATCTCTCTGGGCAGAAAGAAGTGTCTGCATCTCACCGACGTGAATTATATGTCTGGGGAACAGTGTCTAACCGGAACAGTGCTATTGTTTTACCATCCCTCATTCACATAAATGCAAAGCTCAGCACCTCTCTTTTTTCCTGTGTCGCACGTGCTGTCTGATCTAAGTAGAGTGAAGCCTGCTAGCTGCACCGTAATGTCAGGTATTTGTGGGTGTGGCCACGTCTCTGTGAGTATTAGCATGGAGCATTCACGAATGTAGCGATTAGCTGCGAGTTCTAATTCCAAATCGTCCGTTTTGTTTACAATTGATTTGACGTTGGAGAGATATATGTATGCTGTGCAGCGGAGGTTTGAATGGTTGTTTCCTGAGCTTACACAACAGGCCCGCTCGACAGCCTCACTTGTTTTCTTTCCCGACACCTTCTCTTTCGCCGAGCAGACCCAATAACAAACTATGGGGATGCTTCTAGTGTCGCAATCCCCTCCGGTATGCTATGTCCTCGGTGAAAGTCGCAAGAAACCTTATTCGCTGCTGGTAACGATAAGTCTAAATGGTTATAGCTGAATTTAAAGTCCGGTTTTGACGAAAGCCCCACAACAAGACACACAAAACACATGGAGAGTGCACAAATAGAGAGAGCCTCTGAAGGCTGCTCGTGCAGGTGCCGCCATCTGGAAAGAATGGATATTGAGTGGGGTATTGAGAGAATCAATATAATAAATGGATATCAAATATCCAGAAAAATCATGTATAGATGGGGTTTGTGTTAAGTTACCCTAGAAATATGAGGCCAACGATCTAACCACTCAGTCACCGGGACAGATTTACGGTCTATACATTTATGAATTAGATTTTGAAATATTGATTTCTATCTTGATTTTGCGTGTGTGCATGTGTGTCTAGCCAGCCATACAGTGGGGCAAATAGGTATTTAGTCAACCACCAATTGTGCAAGTTTTCCTACTTGAAAAGATTAGAGAGGCCTGTAATTGTCAACATGGGTAAACTCAACCATGAGAGACAATATGTGAAAAAAAACAGAAAATCACTATCTGATTTTTAAAGATTATTTTTCCAAATTAGAGTGGAAAATAAGTATTTGGTCACCTACAAAGAAGCAAGATTTCTGGCTGTCAGAGATCTAACTTCTTCTAACGAGGTCTCCCTCGATCTGGGGCTCCATGCAAGACCTCACCTGGTGGCATCAAAATGATAACAAGAACAGTGGCAAAAATCCCAGAACCACACGGGTGGACCTAGTGAATGACCTACAGAGAGCTGGGACCACAGTAACAAAGGCTACTATCAGTAACACAATGCGCCGCCAGGGACTCAAATCCTGCAATGTCCCTCTGCTGAAGCCAATACACATCCAGGCCCGTCTGCGGTTCGCCAGAGAGTGATAGGTTTATTATTAGGTACAGACGCTCCCCTACTTACGAACGCAATTGGTTCCGAGCGATTGTTCATAAGTTGAATTTGTTTGTAAGTTGATTCAGTGCTATATTTTGTATTATAATTTATGTTTAAGGCCGATATAAGCATATTGAAGGTTTATATAAGTGCATTTGTATGTGTAAGGCTTGTATAAGTAACACGCATTGGTTTGTACTGAAAAAAAAACATTTAATAAAATGGAGAGAATATGTACAGTACTGTAGAGAGAGAGAGAGATTTATGTATTAGAAACTGGCCAAAAGAAGCAACCTAATGACGATTGCACAGTTTTCTTCTTTTTTTCATCATAAATGATGCAGTAGCACTGTATGGCATCATTCAATTGATTTGCAAACTTTGTGCAACGTTCAATATTTGGGTCCTGCTGCTCGATCTTTCTGTTTATAAATGGTACTGAATGTGCAACACTCACCACTCTCACGCGCATCAAGCTTCGTTATTATTGCCACTTGTTTCAAATGAAATCGCTTGCCTCTTCCTTGCAACTCCCTCAATAGAAGCCTTTAGCTTTTTACCAACCATATTCAATATTGGATGCATGAGATATTTAATGATACAAATGAAAAAGGTTCTTTGCACACTGGAGATACATTCACGCACTTCCGCATTGCAGCGAAGAAGAAGGTAGATGCTGGGTGAGCTGAGCTCTCACAGCGCCAGGCGTCGGTATTAGCGGCGGAAAGAAGTACTACTCCGAAAAAGGCGAAATACAAAATTGGACTTGCGAACATTTTTGGACTTAAACGCAATTTGCAGACATGTTCGTATGTACCGTTGTTCGTAAGTTGAATGTTCGTAAGTAGGGGAGCGTCTGTATACTTTAATAAAAACAGAGAAACATCATAGCTACGAAATTTGCAAGGAGAATCAGTCCCCTGGCTTCGTCCTCGCCACCAGGATATTCTGAAGAAACGGCATATCCTCTGTCCATTTAGTCTGCGCATAATCAAAACACTTAAGGTAATCTGATTCAAACAATTGCATAAGCTAACCGAATAACACCTTTAAGGTCAAAAAACAACTGCCACAACAATTGCATATCAGGTCAGAAACCAAAACAACTGCGTAAGAATTTGCATATAAGGTAAACAGAACGACAGTATTTGTAAACAATATGCGAGTATTTTCGGAAGTTGATTCGATTATCGCCATCTGCCGGAATCCAAGTCAAAGCAATTTCAGAGTCCTTCGTAGATCTTCATTGCTAACTCAGATCAACAGTCCTCCTGGAACATGGTGTCCTGTTCGGTCAATAGTCCTGAAAACAATTAAATGGCCTCAAACAGCTGTGGGGGGAAGTGTCCTCGAGCTTGCTCGGTCCCAACTTAAAATATAGCCTATACCTATTAATGATTAATGAACATATAATAACATCCCAGAATAACCCCAACAGAGAACATTTGGATGATCCAGAAAAGGACGTGCCGAAGAAGAATTTCACCGCAGAAGAATGACGTGCCGAAGAAGAATTTCACCGCAGAAGAATGACGTGCCGAAGAAGAATTTCACCGCAGAAAAATGACGTGCCAAAGAAGAATTTCACCGCAGAAGAATGACGTGCCGAAGAATGACGTGCCGAAGAATGACGTGCCGAAGAATAACGTGCCGAAGAAGAATTTCACCGCAGAAGAATGACGTGCCGAAGAATTTCTCCGCAAAAGAATGACGTGCCGAAGAAGAATTTCACAGCAGAAGAAGAATGACGCGACAAATATTATAAAAAGCCAAAGCGAGCCAAGGGGCGTGTGCTCCGTCTCGAGCGGCCGGTCGGCCGGCGATCTAGCGGCGCGTACCTGCACCAAGCGAGGTCTGCCCCTTGACCCAGCCGTGGCAGCAAAGGGCAGCAACTCGGTGCAAGACATTCTTATTCAAAGATGAACTGAAAGTGCCAGGGTTCACATTGATCGCATTTGTGGGGATGCTGGTGGTTAGCTTCATGGTAAAGCCAGCCTTAATCAACAAGTTCCACTGTCCTCATGCTTTAAAAAAACAAGAACAAAGCCTTGCAAGCTGTTTACTGGATGAGCAACTGGAAAGCCTGTATCACGAAAGCCTTCACAAACTGTTTAATCCCGAACGCGAAGGTGTACCTTGCTGAAAGACGGATGCCCATCAAGGACTTGCACTAAAACTCCCATTAACCTGTTTATTTTTATTTATATCAGGCAAAAAGGAACTATTTTCACTGAGTACAATATTAAAAGTATTTACTTCTTTATATACCGTATTTACGCGCATATAAGCTGCTTTTGTCGGTCACTAAATGATGACTGAATCGAGGGTACTGCTTATATCTGCTTAAAAACACGACATGCACGAAACTGCAAGTTGACGACGCCATGACACGGTGATGTCAGGATGCAAAGGTGCCGTGACATCATGATGCAAGACAATGCGGTTGATATGGTCATTTATTTCAAAATAGAGAAAAGATAAACAGATAAAACGCTAAACAAAATTTATTTTGACGTCTATGTATGAAATTATAGAAAAAAAAACGGTCCCGGTGCAGCCATCTTACCTCGGGCGCTGCCGTCTAAACCTAGTTAAATATGCTTTAGAAGACACCTGATTGGTTAAAATGTCGGCACTGGATCGGTTGGAACAAAAACCAGGACCCACTGCGGCCCTCGGCGGAATCGGTTTGAGACACCTGGTCTAGAGTGTTGTGGCCACTAAAGATGATGTAGCACACTTAAATGGCACTCTGTACTAATGAGTTGGTGGTGATGGACTATACAGATATGGTAATTTCAGTCCAAAGTGAGAAGTATCTGTTAGTGATTGTGGATAATTCTACTGGATGGCCGGAGTCTCTGTGCTAAGGAAGAAATGTTGTCAGTTATTAAGGCGTTGTTTAAAATATATATTCCAAACAATGGATTTCTGAGAATAATCCAATCTGATAATAGCACTTATTTCAAGGCTAGTTTTTAGGCCATTGTGGAGGCAAATTTGGCTTGGTTCATCATCCTGAGTCTCATCTGGATAGGATGAACAGTACATTAAAACTTCGTTTGCCAAAGATGAAAATACACCCGTAACTGAGACGTCATCCTTCCAGGCGTTGTGTCGTATAGGTGTGAAAATATGGTAATTTTATTTCCCAATTGGTTGAGGGGCTCCATGAACAATTGACAGCTAGTTTTCTTATGACCTGGCAGTATACAGTCGTGGTCAAAAGTTTACATACACTTGTGAAGAACATAATGTCATGGCTCTCTTGAGTTTCCAGTTATTTCTACAACTCAGATTTTTCTCTGATAGAAAATTGGAACAGATACTTCTTTGTCACAAAAACATTCATGAAGTTTGGTTCTTTTATGACTTTATTATGGATTAACAGAAAAAGAAATCAGAAATGTACACATCAAGACCTTCCCGAGCTACCCCGTCTCTACTAGCAAATCTGATCAAGCAAAGAAAACCCCTAAAAAAATCCCTTCCACAATTCTGCACAGAGATGTACAACGCATCATTGTCTTGATACCTGTGAAAGAGCAAATGTGAACGCCAACAAACCAACAAAGAAACGGACTGTCAGGCCCCAGACGAGATTGGTGGCTGGTTGGGCCCGCCACCCAACCACAGGTCCTGCCTCTAATGACTCAAGGGCTGCCAGGTGTGAGTCATTAGCCAGTGAGGAGTATTTAAGGCCACCAAGAACAGGACCACGCTGCGGGATCGTCTGATCTGCTCACAGTGAGGTACCCTCTTGTATTTTCTCGCCTGCCTTCATTGATATATGACCTCTTGTTTTGCTCCCAGGATTCCGACTACGCTTGGCCCCCACGACCACGGATACGACTAACGACACGCCGACGCCATCCCCTCTGGTGCCTGGCCTTTTACTTGGACCATTCTAATAAAGATTCGAGAACCAGACTCGCAGCCCTCGCCTGCTTTGGGGTCTTCCACCCCCGATCATAACAGCACGATCCCGCCAACATGGACCCCGCGGGCGCAGACCAGGCCCCCTCCGACCCAATTTCGCAGGTCGTGGAACAGCATTCCCAAGCTATTGCGTACCTCTGTTCTAAGGTGTCGAGCATGGCTGAGACCCTAGATGACATACGAGCACAACTCACTTCTTTGCCTCACTCACCAAGTGCACAGCCAACCCCAGCCGCTCCCCTGGTAACACCGATATCGCCGCAACAAGAACCTAAGAATAAATACTCGGTCGAATTCCGCATCTTAGCCGCCGAGAGTGCCTTTAATGACTCCGCCCTCCAGGACGCATTTCTGGAGGGGCTGAATGTGGAGATGCGGGAGGAGCTGGCGATCCGAGAGGAACCAGGGTCCCTCGACGCGCTCGTGGAATTGGCCATCCGGATCGACAGCCAACTCGAGAGACAACGAGGGCAGCGGCGAGGTGACTCGCAGGTGGGCGCCATGGTTGGACTTCGGCGCATGCTTCCGGGTTCCCCCGCAGCGGCTGCGCCTCCCCCTCCTGTGGTGACGTCAGAACCCATGCAAATTGGTCGCGCTGGAGCGTCTGAGGAGGAACGCTCGCGATGCCGCCGGCAGGCCCTATGCTTCTATTGCGGCAAGGGGGGCCATCTCTCGCCATCATGCCCTGCCCGCCCGGTAAAAGCAAGGGCTCACCAGTAGGAAGGGAGGTCATGGTGAGCCTGGCCGTTGAGGAAGCCTCCCGTCGATTTGTTTTACCAGCATCTCTTTCCTGGGGGGGAAGAGATCACAACACCACTGCTTTGATCGACTGCGGTGCGGACGAGAGTTTTATCGACCGCTCCGTGGCCGCTAAGCTGGGCATCGGGACTCGGGTTATAGAGAGACCCCTAAGTATAACGGCACTGGATGGGCGTACCCTAGGCAGAGTGGAGCGACGGACGGACCCTGTTCTACTCCCCCTATCCGGTAATCACCAGGAGATGGCGTGCTTCTACCTCTTGGACTGCCCGGAGGCGTCTATTGTTCTGGGCCTACCGTGGTTAAGAGAGCACAATCCGGTGATCGACTGGGGGGGACCCAACGTGGTAGCCTGGAGCCCGGCATGCCATACCAAGTGCCTCCAGGCAGCCCACGTACCCCCAGTGTCACCGCCGAGGAAGGATGCCCCTGACCTATCAACAGTGCCCGAGTGCTATCGGGACCTTTCACGGGTGTTTAGCGAGGACCAGGCCTCAGCACTCCCCCCACATCGCCCTTATGACTGTGCCATTGCCATTGACTTATTGCCCGGTGCTTCCCTTCCTAGGCGCCGGATCTACAACATCTCCAGGCCGGAGCGGGAGGCACTGGATGACTACATCTCCCAGGCGCTGGCATCTGGACAGATTCACCCTTCCTCCTCCCCGTCGGGGCGGGGTTTTTTTTTGTCGACAAGAAGGACGGCTCGCTGCGCCCCTGTGTCGACTACCGAGGCCTGAATGAGATCACGGTCAGGAACGGGTACCCGTTGCCACTCATCGACTCGGCTTTTACCCCGCTACATGGCGCTTGCATTTTTACAAAATTAGACCTCCGTAATGCTTACCATCTGGTCCGGATTCGGGAGGGGGACGAATGGAAGACGGCCTTTTCCACCCCCCAGGGACATTTTGAATATCTGGTAATGCCTTTTGGGCTCTGCAATGCCCCGGGAGTGTTCCAGTCCCTGATCAATGACGTCCTCCGGGACATGCTAAACCGATTTGTATTTGTTTACCTGGATAACATCTTGATTTTTTCACGCAGCCTCGAGGAGCATGTGCAGCATGTGCGCCAGGTGTTGCAACGTCTCCTAGAGAACCGCCTATTCGCCAAGGCTGAGAAGTGCGAATTTCACGTCTCGGAGACCACCTTTCTGGGGTACGTGGTGGCCGCCGGGGAGATGCGGATGGATGCCAAGAAGGTGGAGGCCGTTACTCAGTGGCCCAGGCCCAAGGGAAGAAGGGAGTTGCAACGTTTTTTGGGGTTCGTTAACTTCTACAGACGTTTCATCAGATACTATAGCCGCGTCGCCGCACCCCTCACAGCACTCACATCCACAAAACTCCCGTTCTGTTGGTCAGACGCAGCGGAGGCGGCGTTCAGTGACCTGAAGTCCCGTTTCACTGTTGCTCCCGTCCTCTCCCACCCCGATCCTAAGTTGCAGTTCCAGGTGGAGGTCGATGCCTCGGAGGTGGGGGTCGGCGCTGTCCTCTCCCAGCGCAAACAGGCGGATGGGAAGTTGGACCCCTGCGCCTTCTTTTCCCGTAGGCTGTCTCCAGGTGAACGCAACTACGGCATTGGTGACAGGGAACTGCTCGCGGTGAAGATGGCCCTGGAGGAATGGCGACACCACCTCGAGGGGGCTAGCCAGCCGTTCACGGTTCTGACTGACGACAAGAACCTGGAATATCTCAGGTCGGCCCGGAGGCTAAACCCTCGCCAGGCCAGGTGGACCATGTTTTTCAGTAGATTTAATTTCACGCTTAACTATATCCCGGGTTCCAGGAATGGGAAGTCGGATGCGCTATCCCGTGTTTTTCAGTCCCCGGACTCGGAGGAGGAGCCCCCAACGATCCTACCTCCCTCCTGCATGGTGGCTAGCATGAGGACGGGGCTGGAAGCCGAGGTAGTGAGGGCCCAAGAGCTGGAGCCAGACCCAAGAAGAGGTACGCAGAAGGACCTGTATGTTCCGACTTCAATGCGGTCCAAGGTACTTGAATGGGCCCACACCTCCCGCCTGACCTGCCACCCAGGGGTTGCCCGCACACAGGCGGTATTGCGCCAACGCTTTTGGTGGCCGACATTAAGGGCAGATACGCAATCTTCCGTATCTGCCTGCCAGGTGTGTGCACGCAACAAGTCCTCCACCAAGCCAATTTCCGGTCTACTCCTCCCACTCCAGATTCCTAGTCGTCCCTGGTCTCATATTGCGGTCGACTTCGTTACGGGCCTTCCCAAGTCCCAGGGTAACACCACCATACTCACCATAGTCGACCGGTTTTCCAAGGCGGCCCACTTCATCGCCCTCCGAAAACTACCCTCAGCCCAAGGGCAGGCCAACCGCCACCGTGCCCCCGCACCAGCCTACGTCGTGGGTCAAAAGGTTTGGCTGTCCACCCGTGATCTTCCCTTAAAGACCAAGTCCCGGAAGCTGTCTCCCCGCTTCATCGGCCCCTACAAGATCGAACGGATAATAAACCCATGTGCCGTGCGCCTCAAGCTCCCACCCCCCCTCCGCATCCACCCCACCTTCCACGTTTCCCAGATCAAGCCGGTCATGACTTGTCCTCTGTCCCCCCCTAACCCTCCCCCACCCCCTCCGCTGATGATCGAGGGGGGTCCGGCGCTTCTGGTAGAACGGCTTTTGGACGTCCGCCGCCGGGGTCGCGGCCTGCACTACCTGGTGGACTGGAAGGGGTACGGTCCTGAGGAGCGCAGCTGGGTTCCTGCCCGCCACATCCTCGCCAGGGACCTCATCAGGGACTTCCACCGGGAACACCCGGGGGCCCTTCGTCGCGGGCCAGGTGGCCCGCGTAGGGGGGGAGGTACTGTCAGGCCCCAGACGAGATTGGTGGCTGGTTGCGCCCGCCACCCAACCACAGGTCCTGCCTCTAATGACTCGAGGGCTGCCAGGTGTGAGTCATTAGCCAGTGAGGAGTATTTAAGGCCACCAAGAACAGGACCACGCTGCGGGATCGTCTGATCTGCTCACAGTGAGGTACCCTCTTGTATTTTCTCGCCTGCCTTCATTGATATACGACCTCTTGTAGCTCCCAGGATTCCGATTACGCTCGGCCCCCACAACCACGGATACGACTAACGACAAGCCGACGCCATCCCCTCTGGTGCCTGGCCTTTTACTTGGACCATTCTAATAAAGATTCGAGAACCAGACTCGCAGCCCTCGCCTGCTTTGGGGTCTTCCACCCCCGATCATAACGCGGACGATGAGCAACCAGTACTTATGTAACCTCTCTGGGTTCAAGAACCGAGATGTCAAGTGGGAGGTGGACCAAGGAGACCAGCATGGTACTGAGGGACTGTTTTGAGACCACTGACTGGGAGGTGCTGTGCAATTCACATGGGAAAGACATTGACAGCGTGACCCACTGCATCACAGATTATATTAACTTCTGTGTTGAGAACATTGTACCCTCCAAGAAGGTCCGTTGTTTCTCCAACAGTAAGCCGTGGGTAACCAGGGATCTAAGGGCCCTCCTGAAGAAGAGGGCTTTTAGGTCTTGTCAGGAGCGCCTGGGTGCCCGGTTCCCGCCTGCCGAGCTCTTGCGCGCCCGGAAGCGGCGGCGACGCGCCGGGGCCCCTGGACGAGGGGCTCGGCGACGGCGAGAGCGATTCTCCGGCGCCCCTGGACGAGGGGGTCGGCGACGGCGAGAGCGACTCTCCGGCGCCCCTGGACGAGGGGGTTGGCGGCGGCGAGAGCGACTCTCCTCCGGCCCTCCCGGCCGAGGTAAGGCGCCCGACGACCGTTCTAAGATTCTGTTGTCTGTTATGGGCAGGGGGCTTGGCCAGCACTTAAAGGACCAGCGGGGAGGCCCGCCGGACCGGCTACTCCCACTCCTCTCCAAATGCCGACGTGGACGCCCGCCGGATCGGCCTCGCCCACGCCTCATCTCGGGTCGGCGTGGACGCCCGCCGATTCGGCCACTCCCACGCCTCGTCACCGGCCGGCGCGGACGCCCGCCGGACTGGCCACTCCCACGCCTCGTCACCGGCCGGCGCGGACGCCCGCCGGACCGGCCCCTCCCTCGTCTCTTCACGGGCTGGCGCGGACGTCCCCCAGACGATGATAACGGTAGCCTGCCTTTCGCTTTTCATGGACATTCGGCATTAGGACGTCTAGAATCTGTCCCTTTGAGGAGAGGTACTGTCAGGAGTGCCCCGTTTTGTCCCTTCTGGCCTGCCGTAGAGGCAGAGCAGCTGGAATCAATCTGTTGATGACTTCCTGAGTTAGTATTTAAACACCAATTAGTTCTATTATCATTGTCGGATCGTTCCTGCAAGCTCCTGTTCAATTCCTGCATGTTCCTGAAAGTCACTGCGTGGATTCAGTAGCCATGCAGCCACGCTACCTTTCTCCTCGATACCTCTCGTTCTCCTGTTTCCGGTTTGGTATCGCTTTCGTTTCACAAGTCCTCGTTGTGTTGTAAGATCCCTTCGGAGTTATTAAAGATGTTGCTTTGAAGCTAATACCTCGTCAAATCCTACTTCCCCGCGCCTGGGTCCGAATCCATTCCCGATCGTGCCATGACGACGCGGCGCGATCGTAACAGGTCTGGGGAGAAAGAGAGTCTGAAAATGGTCAAGAAGGAGCTGAAGAGAGAGATAAGGAAGAGAAAGACCATCTACAGGAGGAAGCTAGAGAACCAACTCCAGATATATATATATATATATATATATATATATATATATATATATATATATATATATATATATATATATATATATATATATATATATATATATATATATATCAGCAACACGCTTATTTATTTATATATTTATTTATTTACTTACTTATTACGTATCTATTTATGTCTAAAATGCCTTTCCTATTTCTGCATCCTCACCCTCTCGCTAATGTGACAACGAAATTTCCCGAATACGGGATGAATAAAGTTATCCAATCCAATCCAAGTCAACTAAGCGGAAGATACGTCTGCCCCCCTCCAGACCAACAGGGGGAAGAAAAACCCCAATCAGACTAAACTCTCCACACTTCCTGCCTGAGGTCACAGACAGTATATAAGCTCGAGTGGTGATTTTCCCGAGAAAAGACAGCGATGAACGTCAATGGCATACCGGCAATCATTGCCGAAAATGGGGTAAAATCCAGCCGAAAACAGCATTTATTGATTAAATACAAATATTGGAGCTTTTTAGACATCAGAACCGGGCCCGGAGTATCATTTCCCCGGGAAAAAGACAGTGATGAACGACGATAAGTCCATATACGTCCATACGCGAAATGGCAAAAAATGCTCTAAAATGGGGTAAAATCCACTGCCTACCAGCATTTATTGTATAAATACAAATACTGGAGCTTTTCAGACATTATAACCGGGCCAGGGGGGTGATTTCCCCGGGAAAAGACAGCGATGGACGTCAATGGCGAAACGGCAAAAATTGCACTAAAATGGGATAAAATCCACTTCCTAGCAGCATTTAGTGATTAAATACAAACACTGGAGCTTAACTACAAACACTGGAGCTTTACAGATATCAGAACTTGGCCCACAATTGAAATATTATTTAGGAATATAGCCATATTTTACTCACCAAAAATCATTTTTAACTGTACACAATATCCATCCTCCTTTCTTTCTTCCTTCTTTTCTATCCCCATCGAAGCTAATGCTGAAAGTCGAGCCTGTACTGTCGTATTTCTGGCATAGTCCGTCTTGAAAATGGCTTTAAATCAACACAACAATATATATGCTTTTGCAGCTCGCTCCAAATGCAGTTTGGTAGCTCTGGCTAATCACTAGCCAATCATAGTTGGTGAAAGCGATGATGTATCCATACGCCTGTGACAAGGCAATGACGTATCCCTACGCCTGCGACAAGGCATTGTAGTGTTGCCAACTCGAAATCTGATTGGTTAAAGCAGGGGTGTCCAAACTTTTTGCAAAGAGGGCCAGATTTGGTAAGGTGAAAATGTGTGGGGGCCGACTATTTAGCCTGACATTCTTTGAATGTAGTAGTAGTAACTAACCATGGAAATTTGACCGTTATGGTTTTTTTACGGTGGAACAAACAGAAACAAATAAATCCGTTCCTCTTGTTTGGCCCTTCAGACTCTGGAGGTCCAGAAGCTCTTCACTCACGTTCATGTCATTGTCCACTCTTAAAAAGATCAGTAACTGAGCGGTGTCGGACGCATCCGTGCTTTCATCGCACGCTAACGAGAAAAAGTCAAACTCAGTTCCTTTTGCCTCTAACTGTCTCTTAATATCTAATGAAACGTCTTCAATTCTCCGTACCACAGTATTACGAGCCAGGCAAATATTGGCAAACTCTTGCTTCTTCGCGGGACAAATTTTCTCAACCATTTTCATTACACAGTCTTTAATAAATTCACCCTCAGTGAAAGGTTTGCAGTGCTTTGCAATCAGCGTTGCCACTTCGTAGCTTGCCTTTGTGGCATTTTCATTTGACTCACGGACTCTTGTGAAAAAGCTTTGCTGTGCCGTTAAAACAGCTTCCAGTTGCTTCACTTTTTCACCGCGTTTGTTCCCAGTTAGCTTGTCGTAGCTAGCATGTTTCGTCTGGTAGTGCCTCTTGATGTTGAATTCCTTGAAAACAGCCAGTCTCTTGGCAAATTAGGCAGACACAGTTGTTTCGTATTTCAGTGAAAAAATACTCAAATTTCCACTTGTCCTGGAAGCGGCGGCCCTCGCGGTCAACTTTCCTTTTTTTGTTTACAGACGCCATGTTAGAAATGGGCTGGGCTGAAACGATCACGCAAGGTCAAGGGTCACGGCGGCCAGAGTGCGGCCACAGGGCTACTGCCATCTTCTGGTGAAATGAAAAATATGAAAAATAGCTTTTTGTACACATGTATTTTATACTGTGGTCAACAGTGCTGGCGGGCCGCATATTATTGATTTCATGATAAAAAAAAAATTTAAAAAAATAAAAATAAAATAATAATAATAATAATAATAATCATGATAGAGGCCGCGGGCCGGTAAAAATTTGTCCACGGGCCGCAATTGGCCCGGGGGCCGGACTTTGGACATGTCTGGGTTAAAGCAACAGTCTTATCGACGCTTGTTTAATGCAGCAGAGCCTGCAGAACTGATTGTGAAGGCCTTGAGGCAGATTTCTGACCCTGGCAACAAATAATGGCTGAAATGTGATTGGTTAAATGCTTCAATATGAAAACACACATCTGGAAGCAGTGCAACCAGGGGGAAAAGTGTTGGAATAATGATTAATACCATTAAATCATTATTAGTAATAATTAATTAAAACTGGAAGACATCGTTCACATAACTGATTACAACTTGCAAGGAGAATACTCACAACGCGTCTTCGTTCCTGAGCATTCTGACGTGCAGTACAGTCATACCTCGTCATACAATATTCTCGTCTTACGACGGAAATTTCGATCGAATAATTCGCCCGTGATGCGATCAACATTTTGTGATGCGACCAAGCCAGGTGGCCATGGCACTGTCTTTTTTGCATCTCTTTCGTGTATAACAATATCTACGAGCACCGAATAAGTTATTCAGACCAGGAAACGCACAACGCGCATGCGCGGGAAAAAGAGGGCTCTCTGGGTAATGAAGTATACTCGTGCACACAACGCCGACAGGCAGTGGCACTCTTTCTCAGAATAAAACTTGAGCCACAATCAATACGTGGGTAAGCTCAGCTGCTGCATTTCCTGTTATTATTATCTAATACGAGGAGTATTATATTACTTCTCGTTCGCTGCTCATAAGAACATCAGGGGCACTGGCTCGCAACTCCCCGCAATAGCATCCTAGGCTCTATCAACTCTATCATAGGCGCCGTTCAAAGCGGTTGCGACCACAGATGCTACAAGCTAAAAGGGAGCCGTGAGCCAGCGCCCCCGATGCTCCCATGAGCATGGATTGCGTTACCCCAAGACAGATCCCAGGGGTAACGCAATCCATCAATGGGTCGATGACCATGACCTAACTCTCCTTAATGACGGCGTGTGGACACGGACTGCCAGATACCAACAAGGAGCAGGCATGAGTGCCCCCGACCTAACGATCACTGACCCCACCACGGCCGAACATCTGCAATGGGAACCCATCGACGAGATGACCTCCGACCACAGACCGATTCTGATTAGGTGGAACCGTGCTCTCCGTGTCGAATGCCAACAAAGAAGAGTACGACCCAACTTCTCGAAAGCTGACTGGAAGAGGTATCGTACCATCCTCATGGATTGCCTACCCGTAATCTCCGCAGCAGCCACAGCCCCGGAAAAACTCTCCCTCCTAGTGCAACACATGAAAGAGGCAGCAGCACTTACAATACCGGTCAAAGTTATCCGCCAGAAGGAGCTCCCATGGTTGACACAGGACCTGAAGGACCTCATCCGCGAAAGGAATCGACTACGTCGAGACCTCCAACAAAATAGGAAAGAATGGATAGCACTCTGCCAACAGATCAAACAAAAAACCACTGAAGCGAAAAGGAACGCATGGCGCTTACACCTCACCAAGATCGCCGAGACAAGATCTACGGGACAAGCCTGGTCCTTAGTAAAATCCCTCTCAGGCACCAAAACACAACAATCTGGCGAGTCCCTGGTCTACAAGAACAAGGAGTACGTGAGTGACCGAGCCAAAGCAACAGCATTTATCAGGGAATATGCCTCGGTCAGCGGACGCAAGAGTGACAAGCGGAGCAGACGAGCAGTGCGTTCTCTACGTACAGCTACCCGCAGACTGCTCGGCTCACCGCGACAAGTCCTCGAGCTCCCGTTCACCGATGCTGAACTGCAGACAGCGCTGTCCCAACTTAAAGCGGGTAAGGCAGCTGGACCCGACGACATAGCCCCGGACCTTCTAAAAAATCTTCCGGCAAACATCCTTCCCGAACTACTCCATATCGTCAACACCAGCTGGCTAGAGGGCTGGTGTCCACAAGCTTGGCGAGTGGCCACCATCATCCCTTTCCTCAAAAAAGGGAAGTCACCAAAGGACGTTGGGAACTACAGACCCATCGCCCTCACCTCTACGCTTAGCAAAACAATGGAAAGGCTCATCGTGAACCGTCTCGCCTGGTGGTTGGAAGATAAACAGCTTCTCAGCCACTGGCAAGCCGGTTTTCGAAAGGGAAGAAGCACGACGGACCAGGCCCTGCGACTGTCGCAGTTCATCTCTGATGGCTTCCAGTCGACTCAACGGCAACGCACGCTTGCAACATTCTTTGACTTCAGCAAGGCATTCGACCAGGTATGGAGAACAGGTCTCTTACAAAAAATCGCAGACCTGGGGGTCCCCTACCGCTTCATCAGATGGATCGCCAACTGGCTCACAAATCGCACAGCCAGGGTCAGGATCAACAATACCACCGGCAGGAGCAGAACCTTCAAAGAAGGGCTCCCCCAAGGCTCGGTCCTGTCACCCCTCTTATTCATCATCTACATTAATGACCTCCTCGACAAGTTCAACGACTCCACCCTGGTCAGCGCCTATGCAGACGATCTGGCTCTTGCTTGTCGGGGTAGGAACAAAGAGGAGGTGGAAAGCAGACTTCAAGCGGAGGTTGAAAAAGTCTGGAGGTGGAGTTCCGAGGCACACCTAAACCTTAACACCACCAAGTGTGAAGCGTCATTTTTTAGCCTGGACTCCGCTGAGGCCAAATGGCAACCAAAGATCTTAATAAATGGCGCCACCCTCAAGCATAACCCCACCCCCACTTTTCTTGGCGTATCTTTTGACCGACAACTCACGTTTGCAGAGCAAGCGAAAAAAGTCCGCCAAACCATGTCCAAAAGAACGAACCTCCTCCGCAAACTCAGTGGCACATCCTGGGGTTGGCAACCAAACGACCTTAGAACAGTGTATATTGCCACCCAGAGAAGTCTTGCGGAGTACGCAGCACCGGCATGGGCCCCCTGGCTGGCCCAAACTCACCTCAAATCCCTTGAAACCGCCCAACTGGAAGCAGCCCGCGCCATAACTCACCACCTCAGGTCTACCCCCACCGAAGCAGTCCTACATGAGGCACATCTCACACCCCTCTCATCCCGCCTCAAGTTACAAGCACTTCTTAAGGCGGATGCCTGGAACCAGCTGCCTCCTTCTGATCCCCGACACCGCCTCCTCCATGAAAACGTTAAAATGCGTTTGCAAAAGAAGCCAGACTGGCGATCATCGACCCTTCCCCGTCTTACCGCTCTCGAACTCCATACCCCTTGCACATACTCTTCCCATCCCTGCCCACCCTGGCTATTACCCCCCCCCATCCAAACCGCCTTTACCGCAGTCTCTAAACACATGCCGACCATCACCCAAAGAGATAAGGCAGAAGAGCTCATCAGAAGCATGGGTAAACCGGACCTACAGATCTTCACAGATGGATCCACCAAAGAAGGCACTGCGGACGGTGGTGCAGGTTTTGTCGTCATTAAGGAGAGTGCAATCATCCACCAATGGCATGGTGCCACTGGCAGCCGCAGCAGCTCCTACCACTCTGAAAAAGTGGCACTGACCGAGGCACTCTCCTGGCTGAGGGAAACAGCAGACTGGCAGACATCAATTATCCTCAGTGACTGCAAATCGCTGGTCCAAGCTATGGGAAACCCCCATACGCAAGACCCCGCCATTCGGAGACTTCAGGGTGACATCGCCCTTTTCCCTCCGCCTAAGCGACTGCAGCTACTGTGGATCCCGGGCCACTGCAACATATGCGGAAACGACCTGGCTGATGCCCTAGCTAAACTTGGCTCGTTAGATGACCAAACCAATACCCCCCCGGACGCAGCCACAAGACGTGCCATCATCCAACGTGAAGATCGCTCCCCCCCTCTCCCACCCCCGCCTTTTGCAGACCTACACTACAAAAGTCACAGAGGAAGAACTTGCCCTATCGAAAGGAGACCGCACAGACCTGATTCGTTTCCGCAGTGGACACCACCCCCTGCTCCGCCGTTGGCTCCACCTTGTGGGGAAATCCAACTCGGATCGCTGCCGCCTGTGCGACGAGGAAACAGAGTCGTCTGAACACTTATGGCTCCGCTGCCCGGCCTTAATGACCGAACGCTACCATCGCGGCTTGGGCAACTCCCTGGATGAACTTATCCGTGTTCCAGTGGCAGCTCTAGCGCTGCTGAGGGTAATCCTCAGGCGCCTGAGGTGAAAAAAGAAGAAGAAGAAGAAGATGAGCAGCGGAGCGATCGCTGATAAAAGACTGCTCTTCGTTGGCAAGTGGTCGTGCGTTATCCGATTGTGAGGACATTTGTGTGCATCATTTTTGGAATATTTTGAAGGGAATAGTACAACAGCAAACAGCCCATCGATAGCGAACGTGAGGGTGGAGTGTTTGTTCCGTTTACGAGTGCGTTGTCGTGGAAAAAAAAACAGCTCGAGTTACGAGAACCTCGTCATACGATCTCAGTCTCGGAACGGATTATGATCGTATGTCGAGGTACCACTGTATATTCTTCTCTGTATTTAGTCGCGACAAACTGAAAACATTTAATGTAATCTGATTCAAAACAATTGCCATTATTAGATCGAAACCAAAACACCTGCGTAAGAATTTGCAGTATAAGCATAATACTTTCTTTATAAGGTAAACTGCCGGCGTCCCAGACAAAACAATTTATGAGTTTCTTCGTAGATCTTCATTGCGAACTTGCATCTGGGTGTCTGGGTTGCGAGGTCTATCTCCCAGTAAACAGTCCTTGGAGGGTGAGGTGTTATGTCAACAAGCTGGAGCCAGCAGTGTGACCTCGAGTTTGCCCCAGTCTCAAATTAAAGACACTCTTATACAAAAGTAATTAAGATGAATACATCTATAATATTATCCAGAATAACCCCAACCCTGGCAACAAATAATGGCTGAAATGTGATTGGTTAAATGCTTCAATATGAAAACACACATCTGGAAGCAGTGCAACCAGGGGGAAAAGCAATGAAAGGAAGCTAACAGACAATTTGGAATTATTATTGAATAAGTATTGATGGACAAAATATAATATATGATTCAGATATTTCTTAGGCCAGCAGAGAAGGCCTTGAAGGCCCTGACGGCCCGCCACTGAGATTTTCACATTATTATGAACTTTAAAAAATGAGTAATTGATAGCAGAAAAAAATCGCGAAGAAATGAAGTCGCGATAATTGAGGGAAGACTGCATAGGGTACCGGAACCCCTGATCTGGGGGATCCAGGTTTTGTATGACCGAAATAAGATTTTGTTCTGTGTACCCTGCAGTAAATAGCAGAGCTGCCAACCTCCGTCGACCCCATTTTAGGAGTACCCTTGTCACAGAGTTTTTCCCAGAGTGAATGCAATTCACGCAAAATCGATATAAAATGTAAAATAATAATAATAATAACATTTTGCAATTTAAATAAAACTGTTATTATCATGTTTTTATATTAATTGAAATATTGTGTTTTTTCAAACTATTGAAAAAGTACAGAATAATGAAAATCAGTTAATCTTTGTGTTTGGGTCCTTCTACGTACGTTTTACAGTCAGTAATTCCACCATGTGTCACGCTGAAGTCGCACATGCATCTTGTGCAATGTGCAAATGTCGGTCCTTTTGGAGACGGCTTCAACAAGGGATATTTTGTCGAATACAAACCAATAAACTTCTGTGAGTGTCTGGGTTTCTTATTAGAAGTTTCATCCAAATGGCCATTCTTGTTGCGCGTACACCGAGCAGGCATATTGATAAGAGTTTCCAGTGTTGTGTATGCCTACTTCCTTTAGAACAACCCCGGAAATGATAGGATTTATTTCAAAACAAAAGATGGGTGGTTTATTCATTCATTCATCTTCCATACCGCCCATCCTCGAAAGGGTTGGGGGAATTGCTGGAGCCTAACCCAGCTGTCTTCGGCGAAAGGCAGACTACACACTAGACTAGTCGACAGTCAGTCGTAGGGCACACAGAGTGACAAACAACCATCCACACTCCCAATCATACCACCATCTGCGGGAATCAAGCCTGCGTCTGCCCGCACCGAAGTCAGGTGAGTGAACCGCTACACCACGAGGCGGCACTGGTGGTTTAGTCAGCCTAAATAATACTTACTTCACTTATGAAAAAAATGAAAACCGAACTACTAAAGCGATAAAAGGCTACCTATGCAATCGATTCTGAATTGATTGCCGCACTGAAGTCGCACAAGACGAATCAATTGTCAGAACTTGCAACTCGGATGATTCACAATGCACTCGTGCTACCGAATTCATCCGGTTTACAGTGCAGTTGAATCAAAAGTGGAAGTAAGATGTGAAAGCTGTAGCGATGGTGTGAATTTGGGGGGATTTAAATTTGAAATTTGGTACTTTTCCGAAATGGTTCCTTAAAAAAAGTTAAGTGACATTTTTTGGTGATTTAGGGAGGTTGTCCGGAGTCCCGTAGTTCCGGAAATAGGATCTGTACAGTGAGAGTTGGACTCTGCCAAGGCCCTATGCCCGTGTCCTGCTCATGACATATGGACAGAATATCTAGGTGCAGCCAATGCATTGAGGGGTACAATTTGGAGGCGTCGGTTTTGCTTCTTTGCTTTTTGCAGATAACATACCGTATTTACTCGCATTCAAGCCGCTTTTGTCGAACAAAAAAATGATGACTGAATCGAGGGTACGGCTTATATGCGCATATAAACACTACATGCAAAAAAACAGCAAATTGACGGCTCCGTGACACGATGACTTCACGACAAAAGGGCGCCGTTGCGTCATGATGCAAGCGAAAGCGGACGATATTTATTTCAAAATAGATAAACAGATAAAACCCTAAACAAAATTTATTTGGACGTCTACGGATGAAATTCAAGAATAAAAAACGTACGTATCTTGCATAAAACGTGAAAAAACTCACGTTCCCGTCACTGCTTTGTTCGGGGCACAGCCATCTTACCTAGGTCCCGGGAAGCCATCTTAGCTATGGCAGTGCCGTCTAAACCTAGTTAAACATGCTCTGACTGGCCATACGCGAGTAGCCTTGATCTATAATCATTATAAAGCGTTATTTATGGGTGTTTGAGTGTGTGTGTGTGTGTGTGTGTGTGTGTGTATGTTAAGATTCTCTCGCTACGTTTATCCAGACCTTGCAACGTAGAGAGTTGAATTTTTTTATGGTGGCCAGAAACGGCTGTCGGATCCTAATAGACGAGTGATTTCACCACCTTCTCTAAATGTGTAAACTCAACTTTTATTTGTTAAAGCTGAAAGCAGAGTTGATATATGAATTGTTGTTTTTACATGATGTGCCCTAAATGCACAGCATGGCTGATTGGTCGTAACGTAGGACGCCTTTCCACGTCTTTTACAAACGTCATTTTCAGAAGAATTTCTGCCAGCGAGTTTCCCAGTGCTCCCCGAAAAACTTTTTTCCCTGTCGTTACGGGAAGACTCGGCGAGAAACGATGCTGCTGGCTGCGCTGACCCAGTTTAGTTGTTAGGTAAGAAACCTTTCCACGTCATTTACAAATGTCATTTTCAGAAGAATTTCCGCCAGTGAGTTTTTAGGTGCTCCCCGGAAGACTTTTTTTCTGTCGTGACGGGAGTTAGAAAACATCCACCTATCCATAAATCACGCTTTATCTAGTCTATAATCCTTATAAAGCATGATATATGGTGTGTGTGCAACTGGAAACTACATTGGGTCAGCGCGTCGAGCACCACCGTGTCTCTCCGAGTATTTCCGTCGCGACAGGAAAAAAGTGTTTCAGGGAGCATAGAATAGATAAAGCGTGATGGATGGGTGGATGTTTCATGTTAACATTCTCACACTACTTTTGTCCAAACCATGCATCGTAGAGAGTTGACATTATGGTGGCCAGAAATGGCTGTGGAATCCTAATAGACAATGATTCAATTTCTTTATCTTCTCAAAGTGTGTAAACTCAAGCTTTGAGCAAGATTATCGATGAGTATGCCTGACAAGAAATATGTTAACTTGCTGCTCTCTTGTGGTAGTTTTAAGCATTACACTGTGCAGATTCCAAAATCCATACCTTCTTCAGTGCACACTGGAGTGCTTCTGCTTAGTCATTTCCGCTTGAAGGTAGTTGCATGACCTACGCAACAGTACTGCTATTGTGTGAGTTTTTATTTTCGTCATATTTTAACTTTGGTTTAGAATGTTTTACCACAAATAACACCCAAACATTGCTTAAATAGGTAAAATTCCTCAGCGTTTCTTTTGCAATTGACCGTCATTTTTCCTTACTTTTTCCTTAAAGGCATACTCCTGAAATTCAGGTCATGTCCATCTGCGTGGAGTTTGCATGTTTTCCCCAGGCCTGCGTTGGTTTCCTCCGGGTACTCTTGTTTCCTCCCACATTCCAAAAACATGCATGGTAGACTTATTGGACAAAATTGCCCCTAGGTATGGGTGTGAGAGTGCATGGCTGTCCGTCTCCTTGTGCCCTGCGACCGGCTGGCCACCGATTCAGGGTGTCCCCCGCCTCTGGCCCGCAGTCAGCTGGGATAGAGTCCAGCACCCCCTGCGACCCTAATGAGAATAAAACGGTTCAGGAAATGAGATGAGATGTGGCATACTCCTGCTTCTGTATAAATGAGACCGTGTGAGGGTTACTTGATACTCATTGTGGTCGAACAAGAGCTGACTATTTTTGTAAATTTTACTCAGAACCAGTTAGCATGTGCAGTAACTGATGCAAACTTTGGCCTTGAAGAATGCGTTACAGCTGCCATCCAAATTCATACATGCTGCTGCTGGGTTTTGGTCCACATCTACAGAATAGATGACGACAGCAATCACAGAGAACAGTGTGGAAGCAACATTCACCAGCAAGGATGCTTGGTACTGAAAGAGAAGGAGAAAATAAGAGTGTTTAACCATTCTAATTTCTGTATTTACTCTCATATAAGCCACCCGCGTAGAAGCCGCACCCTTAAATTTGCCTTAAAATTGTTGAATTTTACAATTTCTTGTGTATAAGCCACCCCCTGATTCACAATTTTCACCTCCATATTCATGGTTTTAATGGGGAGTACAAATGTGTTACTTTGAAGGGAAAATCTTAAGAAAAATCATCGCACTGGGTATTTCTGAGATACAGTAATACCTTGACATATGAGTATTCCGATTTCAGATACGATTACAATTCCAAGCAAATATTTAACTGGAGATACGAGACAAATTTTGATATTCGAGCATACAGCCAAGTGGCCGATGCGAGAGGATGCTAATGAGAACAGCATGGGCACTGTCTTTCTCGCTGAAACTCCCTTGTATAGCGATACCTCAAACAATGGGCGGAGCGTTGCATTTTTCCCGTGTTTTTCCCCGTTAGTCAGTGCAGAATAAAGGGAACAAAAATTGCTCCAAAGCAAGCCGGTGGAATGAAGAGTTGTGCAAAGAAAAGGCGTATGATAACAATCAATATTAAACACGAAATAATTAAAAAATATGAGAGTGGTGTACACGTGGCGGAGCTTGCTTGCCAATACAAAAGGAGCACCCGATCAAGTTGGCAAGTGGTCGTGCGTTATCCTATTGTGAGGACATTTGTGTGCATCATTTTCGGAATATTTTGAAGGGAAGACAAAAGCAAACAACCCTCGATAGGTTCCTTTTAAAAACTCTGGCTGAAAGTCTGGGTGGAGGCGGGGCAAAAAGAGCTAACCCGGGAGAAGGTAAAAAAAAATTAAAACAAAAGTAGAATTAAGTTTAGTCTAAGGTTCGATTATACTTATTTTGTGTGTGTCTGTATCGTAATCCAAGTTCATTTAAATTTGTTTATTTTATGAGTGCGTTACCAAAAAATGTCTCTCTATCTCTCTCTGTCCCTCTCTCCCCTCCGTGAAATCTGGTGTTATTAAACATCATAATCACTAGTTATTTGTTACTCTGTTAATAGATGGCGAATTAGAACAAATAAAAAAAAAAATTCCATTGGGATCAGCTCGGAGGACACATGTAGTAACTAATCGCTAAATATCAGCTAAGCATCAGCTAAACATCAAGAAATTTATCATTTATCATTCAACGATGACATTATTTGGCCATTCAGTGTTTTATGCATTATAACATTATCTTACGGTTTACACTATCCATAACACTGCAGTATTCACATTCTACCGGTACTCGGATGATTCGCCTAAAGACGTTTCGCTGACGGACGTTTGACAGACGGACAGGTCGCCGAATGGACGTTCCACCGAACGGTCATTCGGCCGAACCGCCGTTCGGTTTCGCTGAAACCGGATTCGCGCGCTCGCCCCGCCCCCGGATCGTGTGTGTACCAGTTTTGCAACCTCGGCCCGCGGGCCATATACGGCCCGTTAGGATTTTTAATCCGGCCCGCCGAGTAGGTAAATCATATCCCTACAGTCATCGGAGGGGTTTCTTCCCGGGAACAGTGCTTTGTGGGCGGATTTTAATGACACATGCTGAGTTTAATTATCGAGCTCCATATATTTCCCGAGTTTGAGCACTATAAAAATCGGCGGGGGTTCCCCCCGAGCCTATCCGAGAATAGTGCGCCGTGAGCGGACTGGGTTGGACGACGCCCCGCTGAATTTCTGCAGCTCCAGAATCTGGATATTAATGTCTGAATTTAATTCATCAATTGTTAGTATATTTTATATTGTGTCTAACTATTGAAAAACATTCATTAAGAAAGTTTTTATAGGAAATGATAGATGAACTAAAAAGAGAATGTAATGTTAAATTTTGGCAAAAAGTTAATAGAATGGGGTATTTTTAATTTCAAACAACTGGGTTTAATATGCAACACGATACACATTACAGTAATACCTCGACATACGAGTACCCCGACATACGAGCAATTTGAGATACGAGTAAAATTTTGAGCAAATATTTACCTATTTTGATATACGAGCATACAGCAGACCTGGGAGAAGAAAGGTATACAAATATGAAACAAAATTAGGATTAAGTTTAGATTAAAAAAATTTTTGAGTGTCTCTGCACGTAATCCAGGTTCATTTAAATTTGTTTCTTATGTTACAAGCGCGTTTCCGCGAAATCCGTCTAATTTTAGTACTATTAAACACATTTTAGTACTATTAAACCACTAGTTATTTGTTACTTTGTTAATAGATGACGAATTAGAAGAAATAAAAATGTTTTTCCAATTTAATATCCTGTTTTTGGTGTTTTTTCAGAGGGTTGGAACGAATTAATTTGTTTTTAGTTCATTTCTATGAGAAACGTTCATTTGAGTTACGAGTAAATCGACATACGAGCTTAGTCCCGGAATGAATTAAGCTCGTATCTCGAGGTATCACTGCATTGAATGACTTTGGAGTTTTTGATTAGCATACATTTTATAAATTATGTGGCTTAATTACTGTAAAGGGCACAGGCTTACTATATTAATCCTTGTGAAAAAGGGGAGTTAGTGGTGCACTTCTTTTAAGAAATATAAATTAATGCATTTGTGTCTGAATGTTAACTGATGCGAATATAACTATTGAAGACAACGAGAGAGCTTTTTTTCTGTGCCTGTCTGGAGAGGAGGGTTTTGAACTCATGTGAGGAATCCAGCCCGGTTTGCCTTTAGTATTTTCTTTTCCTATTTTTAGTTTATACACAATTTTGTTTGTATCATTCTATTGTCTTGGAATCAAGTCTACCTTATGTTCACTGGTTAAAAGTAAGCAATTTGCATATGGAGGAAGCTGGTCGGGGTATTTATTACAGTAAAAAAATTAATAAAACAGTATCTATCCTGTTATGAAACCATTAACCAACATCCAATTCCACCAATATTGCCTTTGCTAACTTTACCTGCTTTAAACCTTACAGGGCAGGTCTGAATCTGGGGCCCGTAAATGGGACATGGTGTAACCATGTTCCAAGACAAAACTGTACCACTGATTCCACGTTTTGACCTATGATGGTGATGTGGTGCAAAATAAATGATACAACTCCTGGCAAAAAGAAACAGTACTATGTGCTTTGGTTTCACTGCTCTTACCAGTATCTGTTTTTACATCTTCAGTCAAGGAGATACAATTGGTGGCTCAGAATTCCGGTGCGGCAGCTGGCATCTCTTGACGACATTGAGCCTCATTGAGGGATGGCGAACCGACTTACGGTTGATGTAATTTGCATCCCCATTGGCATACCGGATTAGTATGGGTTGGTTAACCAAAGTGCAGCTGGTTCGGAGACTATTTTGCTTTGGGTTACTCCAAATAAAAATATGGATAGGATAAACAACATATATGACAATGTCCAAACACTTGGAAATTATACTGAGCAGCGATTTGTAGCAATGAAGAAACAGCTAGCAGCCACCAGTCTCATGGCTTTCCAGGACCGCAAAGCGGTTGTTATGCTGGTGGAGCAGGGTGTGTGTGTGCATTGTTTGAAGATCAATGTTGCACGTTTATTCCAAACGACATGTCACCCGATGGGTCCCTACCAGAGTCATTGAAGGCCTGCAGACCCTGAACCAGAATATGAAGAGGCATTCTGGAGTGGAACTGTCCGCCTGAGCAGACTGGTGGGATAAGACCTTCGACAAGTATCAATATATAGCCTTCTGTGCTGTTCTCAATGGCTGTTTTGCTACTACTTTGACATTGTGTGGGCGTTGTCTTATCACCTGCTTACGCGTTTTGCTAAACTGACTTATAATTACTGCAATTGCGCCTACAAATTCCAAATTGCAAGTAATGTATCTGTTAGGAGTAGCTAGTTATTGTTTTTCCCATTGCCTTCTCCCTGTGTTCTGATGTACGTTTCCCTACTCCGTTTGTCCTTCCTGCCTTGCCGTTGTGCTCGCGCAGCTGCGCGTGATTCAAAATTAGTTCTTTTTATGTCTATTTAAACCCCACTGATTATTATGTCATTTTGTCGGATCGTCTGCCTTATTTCCCTTGCCATGTGTCTGCTTTACCTCGTTCCTTGATTCCCGTGTTTTCCCTAGTGCGGTTTGGTTTTGTGATTTGATTCCTAAGTCTTTGTTATTTTCTAAGATCGTGCCTAAGTTATTAAAGTTTTGGTATGAACACTATTTCCCTCGTCCTCGCCTGCTTCCCCGCGATTGGGTCCTATTCCTAGTAACCTCGCCTCGACGTCTCCCCAAGAACATAACAGAACGATCCGACCGCATGGACCCAGCGGGAAGCCACCGACGCTCGGTGGAGTATAAGCTGGGTGGCTGGCGTCGGCGAGAGCGCCGGCGCTCCCGCCGGCGCCCCCGCCGGCGCCCCCGCCGGCGCCCCCGCCGGCGCCCCCGCCGGCGCCCCCGCCGGCGCCCCGGCCGGCGCCCCCGCCGGCGCTCTCGCCGACGCCAGCCACCCAGCTTATACTCCACCGATTACCGGGCCCATCCCTTACTCCGTCACTCCTGGCTACTCGCACAACTAAGTGAGAATACCCGAATTCCGTCGCCCCCTGTTCATCGCCCGAGTCATCTGGATTCGGACTCCAGCTATCCAGCTTTTTCCCCAAAAGATGGCGCCGTCAGGCGGCAGCCGGTGGCAGTAGCTCCGTCCACTCTTATTTGTTTTTCGTGTTTTACAGCCTTTCTATCTTAAAAAAAAAAACATTTTAATATTTCTTAATACATTCCTATTTACTTTACTTTGTACTTTATACTTTTTACTTTAATGTTTTTACAACTTTCTTTGTTCTGTTAACCTGGCTTCTTTCTGCTACTTCTTTTTTGGAACCATTCAGCCATGCCTACGCTGTCATACACATGGGATTAGCTGTGAAAAATATGCAGCAGAAGGAGCAACACCTCAATGCCGCTGGAAATCCGGAGCTGGACAAGAGTGCCGGGAGAAGAAGCGACGCTTCAGACCAACCATTCCATCTATTATTATGGGGAAAGTGAGATCCCTCCCCGATAAGATGCAAGAGCTGTCGGCGCTTAACAGGCCGGAAACGGAGTTGAGGGGTTGTACTCTGTTACCATTGATTCTTCAGCTCCAGGCTACTGAGGGACTGTGCAGATAAGCTTGGAAGAGTGACTCTGCATATTTTCAACCTCGGTCACAGTCTGCAGACGTTCCCCATCTTGTGGAAGACTTCCTGTGTGTGGTTCCAGTTTTATCCAACTCTACGTCTTTTTCTGTGTCTGTATCAGTTTTTGCTTCTGCAACCAAGATTGTGCCACTCAAGTGGCAGCCGGTATTGGTAGTTCCGTCCACTCTTGCTCGTTTTGTGTTTTTGCTGCTTTTCTGTCTTTTTGTATGTCATTTTGGTACATCTTAATGATTTCCCTTATACTTTGCTTTGCTTTGTATTTTGTGCTTTTTGCTTTGTTGTTCTACAGCTTTTGCAACTCGGCCCCACCCATCGCGTGGCTTGGTTTCTTTGTGCTAGTCCTAAACGTCTCTGGAGCCGTTCAGCCGTGCCTCCACTGTCATGCACGCAGGATCAGCTGTAAGCAATGGACAACAGAAGAGGCAAAGCTCCAGGCCGAGCATTCCATCATTGTAATGCGAGCTTGAGATCTCTCTCCGGTCAGATGGAGGAGCTGCCGGTGCTTGCTGGGCTGCTTGTGTGCTTTGAAGCCCCCCACCGTCCTCGCTGCTGATTAGGTGATAGGACATTTTAGGAGGATCTAGGCAAGAAAGATGATCTTTCAAACCTCCAGACTACTGAGGGACTGTGTGTTAACCTCAGTCTCAGTCTGCAGAAAGTCCCCACCTTGTGGACTTCCTGTGTGTGGCTCCACACTGGATTCACCGTGTCGGCTGGCCATCTACAATGGGCCACCACGTGGCGGCCGACGGAGAGGCTCAGGTAGGAGTTTCGAACACCGCCCGTCTTGTCATTGTGGGAAGGCGCAGCAGCGAGATTTTTCCCCGTGTCGCTGGCCATCCACAATGGGCCACGGCGTGGCGGCCCGGCATGCTACGCCGTCCTCCTCGCCATAGTGAGAAGCGGAAGGAGGGTATGGACGCTCGAGCCACTTGCCGTAGGGAGAAGCGGAAGGAGGGTATGGACGATCGAGCCCCTTGCCGTAGGGAGAAGCGGAAGGAGGGTATGGACGCTCGAGCCCCTTGCCGTAGGGAGAAGCGGAAGGAGGGTATGGACGCTCGAGCCCCTGAATTAGCTCCTCGCTCAACTTCGCCCGTCCAAGCTCCTTGCTCGACCTCGCCCGTTCAAGCTCCTCGCTCGACCTTGCCTGTCCAAGCTCCTCGCTCGACCCCACCCGTCCCAGCTCCCTGCATCCCCATGGTGGCTGGCCAGCCAGTCGCAACCGTGCCGAAGCCACGCACAAGATTCCCCATGCCGGCTTGCCCGCCAGTCGCACCCGTGCCGGCAGGCCCGCCAGTCGCACCCGTGCTGAAGACACGCACAAGATTCTCCGTGCCGTCTGGCCCGCCTGTCACACCCGTGCCTAAGCCGCGAACCAGCATCTCCGTGCCGGCTGACCCGCCTGTCGCACCCATGCTATGCCGCGAACCAGCGTCCCCATGCCGGCTGGCTCGCCGGTCATAGCCGTACCCGCCAAGTTCCTGCCCGCCCATAAGCGGCGGCGACTCTCCGGGGCCCCTGGACAAGGGGGTCGGCGACGGCGACTCTCCGGGCCCCCTTGACGAGGGGGTTGGCGGCCCCCCGAGCAGCCAGGGTAAGGTGGCCGACGACTTTTCTAAAATTCTGGTGTTTGTTAAGGGCGCGGCACTCGGCCATCACTTTAAGGGCCAGCGCGGACGCCTGCTGGACTGGCCACTCCCATTCCCTACCAAATGCCTGCCGGACCGGCCACTCCCACGCCTCATCACCGGCCGGCGCGGAGGCCCGCCGGACCAGCCAATCCCACGCCTGGGCACTGGCCGGCATTGATACCCGCCGGACCGGCCACTCCCACGTCTTGTCTCGGGCCGCCGCGGACGCACGCCGGACCGTTCACTTCCCCGCCCCGTCACGGGCCGTTGCGGACGTCCGCTGGACTACGTTACGCGTTTCACTCTCATTTTGATCATCATCAATGCTCTCACCAGTAGGCTGTGTAATAAGTGGATACAATTCTTGCAATTTGGAATGTGTAGGCGCAATTTATAAGTCAACTTAACAAAGTGCGCAGGGAGGGGATAAGACAACGCCCACACAATGTCAAAGTAGTAGCAAAAACAGCTATTGAGATCCCCACAGAGGAGACTAAATCTTTATACTTGCCAAAGGTCTGTACAGGCGGACAACTCCACTTCAGAATGCCTCTTCATATTCTGGTTCACGGTCTGCAGGCCTTCATTGGCTCTGGTTAGAAACCCATCGGGTGACGTGTCGTTAGGGATAAAAGGTAACACTGATCTCCAAACATTACACACACACGCTGTTCCTTCATTGCTACAAATCCCTGCTGAGAATAATTTGTTAGTTTTTGGACATTGTAAAGGATTTTGTTTATCCTATCCATATCTCTACTTTGAGTAACCCAAAGAAAAATAGACTCTCCACCTGCTGCACCCTGCCCAGCTAACCCATACTCATCTGTTATGCCTCTGGGGATGCAAATTGCATCAATGTAAGGCAGATTGCCCTCCCTTGATGAGGCTCAATGCCGTCAGGAGAGGCCAGCCGCCACACCTGGTTGCCAATTGTATTTCCTCGACTGTAGATGGAAAATCAGATACTGGTAAGAGCAGTGAAACCAAACTACATGGTCCTGCTGCTCTTTGACAGGAGTCACATAATTTATTTGCACCAAACCACCACCGTAGGTCAAAACGTGGAATCAGTAGCGCAGTTTGTCTTGGAACATGGGTGCACCGTCTCATTTACCGGCCCAGATTCAGACCCTGACCTGCAAGTTCAAAGCAGGTAAAGTTAGCAAAGGCGATGTTGGTGGAAAAATTGGTTTGTAGTCTACTGCTTTCATAATAGGATAGACACCGTTTAATACATTAATCCCCCCTCCTAAAATATTTCTGCCCTTATCTGTCGCTGCCATCCCTAAAAAGGGTTTATTGGAAATTTTAGAGATCGATTCCAAATTCCCGAATCTTTTCCCCTTTGATATCTGATCAATTGATTATATCTTGGTGGCCAGCCAATAAAAATCACAAAAAGATGGACGGGTCAATTTAGAGTGTCCAACCAGCCTAACATGCATAATTTTGGTTTGTGGGAGGGAACTAGAGTACCTGGAGAAAACCCACGAATTCTCAGGGACACCATGCGTACTCAACACATTATAATGTTGGAACCCACCATTCAATAGTCGATAATGCAAATGTTTCAAGTCGAGACTGCCATCCCAATGAAGGGTTTCTTGGCAGCCCCCTGGCCCTTTGCCGTCTTATCAGCAAAAGCATTCCCGAAGGAAATGGGAAATTAATGTATTAGATGTGTGCGCCACACATTGACAAATAGAAATTTGTTTTGGAAGTCGAACTGCAGCCTTTAGTCGCGACAGTAAGTCAGCACGAGGACTACCATGTCAGTGGCTGTGAGTAACCCTTTGTTTGCAGTGGCGGGCGGTGCATTTTCTGGTAGCGCCTTCAACGTATCAATCCAACCCTCAAAAACTATTTTATGGCTATAAAACCTCTACTGCAGCTACAGCTGCGACACATAAAAAATAATCAATAAATTAATGCACAAAAATGGGGTAAAATCCACTTCCTAGCAGCATTTCATGATTAAATACAAATACTGGAGCTTTTCAGACATTAAAACCAGGCCATGGGGTGATTTTCCTGGGAAAAGACAGCGATGAACGTCAATGGCGTACCGGCAAACATTGCCCGAAAATGGGGTAAAATCCAGCCAAAAACAGCATTTATTGATTAAATACAAATACTGGAGCTTTTTAGACATCTGAACCGGGCCCGGAGTATCATTTCCTCGGTAAAAAGACAGCGATGAACGTCGATACGTCCATACGTGAAATGACAAAAAATGCACTAAAATTAGGTAAAATCCACTTCCTAGCATCATTTATTGATTGAATACAAATACTGGAGCTTTTGAGACATTACAACCAGGCCAGGGGGGGTGATTTTTCCCGGGAAAAGACAGCGATGGACGTCAATGGTGAAACGCCAAAAATTTAACTGGAGTAAAATCCACTTCCTAGCAGCATTTTGTGATTAAATACAAACACTGGAGCTTAAATACAAACACTGGAGCTTTTCAGATATCAGAACTTGGCCCACAATTGAAATTATTATTTAGGAATATAGCCATATTTGTAATTTTACTCACCAAAAATCCTTTTTACACAATATCCATCCTCTTTTCTTTCTTCTTTCCTATCGCCATCGAAGCTAATGATGAAAGTCGAGCCTGTCCTGTCATATTTCTGGCATAGTCCGTTTTGAAAATGGCTTTAAATCAAAACAACAATATACTATTTGCTTGTGGAGCTAAGTTAGCGCGCTGAAAGTGCCCCACACGCCATTTTCCCGGCTGTAACAGGCTTGCTAGCTTCGGAGTTGACCGCCCTTTCTTAATTATGTCAATTTTTTTCCTGAAAAAGTCCGTTTGGAAAATAGCTTTGTGAGCAAACAGAATCTATTTGTTTTTGTTTCTGTCGGCCATAGTGGGTGGAGTTTGCGATCTCGGCTGCCTCGGTTTGGCCAGCCTACTAGCCAATCATAGTTTGTGAAAGCAATGACATGTCCCAGCCAGCAAAATGCTAACGCCTATGAAAAATCATTGTGGGGTTGCCAACTCGAAATCTGATTGGTTAAAAGCAACAGTCTAGTTTAATGCAGCAGAGCCCGCAAGAACTGATTGTGCAGGCTTTGAGGCAGATCTGATCTGGCAACAAATAATGGCTGAAATGTGATTGGTTAAATGGTTCAATATGAAAACACACATCTGGAAGCAGTGCAACCAGGGGGAAAAGCAATGAAAGGAAGCTAACAGACCATTTGGAATAATAAGTACGTATTGATGGACAAAATATAATATGATTCAGGTATTTCTTAGGCCAGCAGAGAAGGCCTTGAAGGCCCTGATGGCCCGCCACTGTTTGTTTGCCAATAATGCAATAATGGGAAAAATTGTGACACATTGAAAACACACTCCCAAAAATGTTTACCGTTTGCATGAATTTTAACCTCCTTGTTTTGCGTTAAATTATATACATTTTACACCTGTTATCAGTTTAGCTGTTCCTGCATAGAAATGAGCTGGTAATAGCTGTGCTTCTAAAATTGTAGTAGCAGTCAATATATTTTATCCTGTACGAGTTTTGCCCATTCCATTAATTATTAGGTAACCCGTCTACATAAAGAATTTTGCATTACTCAGAGGTTGATATTTCATAATTGCCAATGTTGACCATATACCAGCACATGTTTTATGCCATGAAGGCTTGCTAAATTTCGAGCGTCTAGTGGAAAATAGAGCTAATTTCCCAATCGCCTCGAATTTGTTTTGAAATTAATAATCTAGAATAATAATCTGACTTTAGTTAGATGTTTTGGATCTTGGAGAATTGTCAAGTCCCTAATTTTTAAGGTTGTCCTTGCCAATCGTTACATTTATATTCACATTTGTACTTTTAGCTGATAAAACCCTGTAAATGCAATACCAAGTCTGTAAATTTTAGGTCGAACTTCTCCCAATTTGTATGCCTTTAAAGCAATGGAAAGCAACCTCATCGAGTTGACATGAATTGTTCAACAATCCATAGATATTCTGATAGTCATCAATATGACGCATGACAGAGCGTATTCCACCCGCCCAGGAAAGGACCGGGAATGTCTTCCATACACTGAAAACACTAGGGAAATTATGCTTATTCTAATATAAAATATTTTTTTCCAAACTAGCCAGCTACTATTTACCTAATTGTTTGAATGAATCACGTTTCTGCATTATTGTTTCATGTTTGATATCATTGAAACCCAAATACTTCTTAATATTTAGGATCTAATTTGCAAATCACCCCCATATTGCTAAACCCCACCCCCTTACTGTTTTCTCTATTAAATCCCCAGTTTTCATTTTGTCTCTTTAGAACTACCCTTATCAATATTTTTTTTCCGTTTGCGCTGAATTTACTTTAACCTGCAGGTATACCTTTTTTCATTTTATTAAGATGGCCAGAAACACTCACTCATGCACTCACGAATAGACACATTCACATGGACTCTCCAGAGATGTCTTCAATTCGTTTGAATAAGTCGTCATCCTTCTGTACCCAGGTGCAGAGCCAAAGTCCAGCCCATTCATTCATTCATTCATCTTCCATACCGCCCATCCTCTAAAGCAGTGGTTCCCAAACTATCTTACCTGACGCCCCCTTCTTGCTTCCAGTAGACCCGCACGCCCCCATCTCCCATCGTCTTTTGCTCATGTGAACTTATTTTATTTTATTGCATTTATTTCTTAGCATTGTTCAGGAAAACAGATCTCTGTTTGTATTACATTTTAATAATGAAAGCCACTCAAACAAATAATAGTACATTCCAGAGAGACATTTTTTCTAAGTAAACTAAACACATTTGGTTGAAAGGGAGCGGAAAATAAACTTTAGCAAACTGCCAAAATTGACTGGCAATTTTAAGAATCTAAATAAATTGAAAACATGACATATAATATTTGGAAAGACTCATGAGACTTAGGCACAATTTTATGAACTAATTTAATGAGATGGATGTTGTTGCTTCTTCCTCACGAGATCAGAAATCCTAGGTTTGATGGATGACAGCGCACAACGCAAGTCATTTGCTACATCAAGTCGTTTCCGCTGTTTTGTTTTCAGGACAACAAGAGCCGAAAACCCTGCTTCACAAAGATAAGTTGAAGAAAAGGGAAGAATTACACGAAGTGCTTCTTCACCTACTTTTGGGTACATGGGAAGATATTTCAACCAAAACTCTTCTAACTTCATTGTTTCAAAGTCCCTTTTCGCGCTCGAGTCACATTTCAAATCATTGGCTTCCTCTTGCAGTGAGTCCAGTAACAACTCCACATCAGTGTTAAATGGATTCTGCACCAAAGTCCAAAGAGAATTCTCCATTGTGACCTCTGGAAAATAGCGCATAAATTCCTCAGCAAGGGAATCGAGATGAGATAAAACCTCTTTTGTGAAGTCATACTGCTCAAGTTTTCTCTTCTCAGATAAGAGCTCATTGAGATGTGAGAATATTAAAAAGTTCCCAACTTGTACTTTTCGTTTCCAAAGATGAATTTTTTTCAGTGAAAGCTCTGATTACATCAGAGTGTGCAATGATGTTTGTACTTTTTCCTTGTAACTTCAAATTGAGGTTGTTGATAGCCTCAAAAAAGTCCACAAGGTATGCTAGTGAAAGCTGAAAGTTTTCCTCTGTGAATGCTTCATACAGTTTGTCTTGTTTCTGCCTCTGCAAGAAAATTTCCACTTCATCCTTGAGCTCGTAAAGACGACTCAGCATGTTTCCCTTGGAAAGCCAGCGGACTTCCGTGTGAAACAGGAGAGTCTTGTAATCAGTGCCCCGATCTGAGCAAAGAGCTTTGAAAAGCCTAGAATTCAAAGAGCTATTCTTTACAAAATTCACCACTTTTATTGACAAATTCAGAGCACTGCGTAGATTACCTTGCAGAGTTTTTCTTGCTAGTGCTTGTCTGTGGATAACACAATGAGTCACAGTTACAGCAGGATTTTTTTCCTTCACCAGCTTTACGAATCCAGAGCGAGATCCAATCATTGCTGGGGCACCATCAGTACAAACACTGACTACTTGTTCCCATGAAAGACCATGCTCTTGGAAAAACTCATCAACTTTTGAAAAAACATCGATAGCCTTTGCTGTTGTCTCCAGTGTTGCTGAAAAAAGAATTTCCTCTTTCACAGTTCCTTCGTCCACAAATCGTGAATAAACAAGCAGCTGGCAGAGGTTAGCAACATCAGTAGTTTCATCACACTGTATTGCAAAAAAACGAGATGCTTTTATTTTGTCCAGAACTTGTTGTTTTATGTCTTCTGAAAGTTTGTCAATACGACGCTTTACTGTGTTATCTGACAAGGAGATCTTTGATAACTTTCATTGGCTTTCTTCCCCAAGCACAGTATTTGCAGCACTCAAAATGCAAGGTTTTACAAGAGTCTCCCCCACAGAGTGAGACTTCTTTGCTTTTGCAATAAGTGCGTAAGATGCTTCTGCCAGTTTCCACGTTTCTTTATGAAAAACACCGCTTGAGTCCAGCTTCATACGATTCAGCGCATGAAGTTTGGCTGTGAAGAACTGCTTTGGCTTTTCTTTTAATGCTTCGTGGTTTGTGATCAAATGTCGCTCCAGACGACCAGGTCTTAAGGCATCATTGCTAAGGACTGCATGGCATATGACACACCGAGGGCGGTGAATTCCATTCCTCGCTGTAACAGTGAAGACATACTTGATGTATTCATCCGAGTACTTTCTTTTCTTTGCTCCAAACATTTCTGCAAAGTGAAAATAGCAACAAATTAACAAAACACTGCTATAACTACTACAACTATTATAACTGAACAACTATACTGTAACTGCCGGAAACACCACAACCATTACCGAACCATTATCATCACCATCAACATTACCATCACGTGAATGGATACCTCTCATAACACCATCACCACCACCACCATCATCATCACAAACATAACCATTATCACTACCAACATTCATCAAAATCATCACATTGCTCACTAGTTATCGTAAATAAAATTTAATCACTAAAAGAAAGGTATGTGATCCAGAATTGAAGAGCGAAACAAATCCTTACCGTGGACAAGGTGAACATGTGCTCGGGTTGACGGGTTGCGGAGATTGTGACGAGTCGCTCAGTAGCGTCAGTGTGGTTAGTATCAGTGACGCGTTCAAAACGTGTAACAAAAACTAGCTTAATAGAAAACGGGTTGGACCGTTGGAGTGTGTTAGGTTCATCCAATTGTAGGTTTATCCTTAGGTTTTTCCAATTCAGCTTTCAATAAAAAAGGCATCTGTAGTCACATCACATTTAATTCTTGCAAGAAGAGAATACATCCGGCAGCTCGCCCCACAAGATTATTCTAACGAGTGGCATTATGTCCTGCCCATTTAAGGCCTCAAACCAAAACAATTACAAGGTTATCGACTCGATCCAATTGCGTAAGCAAGAAACAAAACAATTCTATAATCAAGCAAACCTAGCGTCAAACTAGCGTCACAAATTAAAACAATATGCTTGATAGCCATCCGCTGACCCAACAACAATTTAAGCGTCCTTCACAGATCTTCATTGCGAACTTGCATCTGGGGAAAAGGTTGAGGTGTATCTTCCAGTACTCAGTCCTCGGAGCAAGAACTCAGTGTATTGTTTTATGTCCTTGCGTACTTGTATCTCTCGCTGGTCCCAGCTGTCCTGGAGAGCGACCTTGGCGTAAGCGTTAGCTTCACATATTAATTCAACTCTAACATAAAAGCGATCAACACATATATATATTGTTTAATATAGTTACACATTTAGGATGAGCAAATATATTGATTAATATAGTAAGCATGTATATTATAAGGCTTTATATTCATTGCAAACACATTTATAATAATGATTACTCCAACAGAGTGACTGCTATAATCATATTTTGCATGTATTTAATGGCAGATATTTGTTCTTTGATTTTATTATTCTTATAATCTATTTAAACATTTTTTTAGCAGATGACTTCACGCCCCCCTTGAATTCTCTTTACGCCATCCACTCACACTGCCACCAAGTGGGAATCAAACCCAGACTGGCCGCACCAAAGTCAGGCGGAATAACCACTGCACCATTGAGTGGCCTCCAGGCCATTCAAAGGGTCTTAAATGCTGCGGCCACGGTCTTCACCCGATGTCGGCTCAGCCTCTGAGTCCTTCGGCATACAGACTCCGAAGCTCGAAAGACCAATAAATACGATAAATGTTAGGTTTGTTAATAGACAAAATCAGCTAGCTTTTTTTAATGTCACTAAATCAAGGTCTAACGCAAGCCGCGTGTTTATATCAAACCGAATAGTGGACCGTTGAGACAAAATGATTTCAATTCAGTTTTAGTCAATGGTGGTTGTGTTTTCATATGTTAATGCTGCTTTCCCTCAAGCAAGCAATACAGTTCCAAAGTATGCAATGGTCACAGAAAAAAAAACGCTCACTCCTCTCCTCTGCCTAACACTTCCTTGAAACTCTCGGAATTCACTCTCGGAATGGAAACAGCTCACAATACTTGCGGAGATTTAAACACTGCTCAACGTGATTTACAGCAAGCATACAGAAAACACCACGCCACTTAATTCAGTTTTCCTTACCAAATCCGCACCAGAATATCAACCACAAACACTTTAGCTCTCATTCTACTATTTCTTGGTACAAACTAGTGCTATTTTGTGTTTACCATTCCAGAAGTGACCACTGAGACAACAACGTTTTTCCACAAGGAGTTCTAACAATACGTTTCACACTTTTACTTTCCACACAGTCCTAAGCACATCACGTTTTTTTCCAGCACGTTTTGTTCTGCTTAACGCTTTAATTCTTCTTTGCCTGTCGACTGAAAAAGAGACGCAGAGAAAAAGAGACAGACAGAGAGGGGGGAAGATCGCACCCACACACACTCACATTCACTCTCCCAGACGTGCGCGCATAGTACTTAGACCAGGGGGGAAAAACATACGGCCCGCGGGCCGGAACCGGCCCCCAAGGAGGTTCGATCAGAAAAAATGCATAAAAGACATGGAATTAATATTTTTAATTCGCTGCAATTCATGGATTATCCGCTAAGGGGCGCACTCTTTCCATCAGAGTAGAAGACAAGCCGCATTACTGAGACAGACACTTTCTTCATTACACATTTAAAATCACTCTCCTTAGTTTGTAAGGTGCACGCAGGGATTACATTTAGATTTTATATGCGTTTGTGTAAGTGGTTTAAAAAAATCCTTTCTTTAAAAGTCTCATTTAATCTTAAAGTGCATTACTATATTTTTCAGTACCAATTAAAGCAGGGGTCTCAAACTTGCGGCCCGCGGGCCAACTGCGGCCCTCGGGACGATAATTTGCGGCCCCCGTCTTAATATGAAAGATTAATGTTCGTGCGGCCCGGAAAATTGATATGAATGACACTTGTGTTCGGAGCAATGTTCCCTCTAAGCTGCGCGCGTGCGCAATTGCGCACTACTCTCGTCTTCTCTGCGCAGTAGCAATCATATGGCGCGCAGTAAAAAAAAAATCGATTTTTTTTTTTATTATTTTATTTTTTTATTTTTTTTATTTTTTACCCCTTTCCCCATGATGGCGCCGTTTAAGTGGCAGTCAGTGGCAGTAGCTCTGTCCACTCATGTTTTTTGTGTTTTACAGCATGTTTTACATGAAAAATTTGAGGGAACATTGACATGCACCTGCTTGTGGCAGGTGTGATACTGGTGTGCCCATAGCGAGCAATGATGATGTCGTGACCGGATGATTCGCCTAAGACGTTTCGCCGACGGCCGTTTGACAGACGGACAGGTCGTACTAGTATTTGTTAGTTTAATGATTAAATACAAATAATAGTATTTGTATTTAATCATTAAACGCTGTTTTCAGCTGGATTTGACCGAATTTGAGAGCATTTTGAGCCGTTTGGCGAATGGACGTCTATAGACGTTTTTTTGCCTACATCGCGATATCATCCAGTATTTGTGATTAATCATTAAACGCTGTTTTAGGATGGATTTGACCCGATTGCTGTCATTTTACGGCTCGGTTCTGCTACATCTGCCTGCCCAAGAGTGCTTATTCCCGGACTGCCATGCCCGCCCAAGAGTGCTTATTCCCGGGCTGCCATTGATGGTAGACGAACATTGATTTTTACTATAATTTGGACAACACCGGCGGCGGGCCAGATTAAAAATCCTAACGGGCCGTATATGGCCCGCGGGCCGAGGTTGAAAAACTTGTACACACACGATCCGGCGGGGCGAGCACGCAAATCCCGTTTCGGCGAAACCTCCATTCGGCCGAATGAACGTTCGGTGGAACGTCCATTCGGCGACCTGCCCGTCTGTCAAACGTCCGTCGGCGAAACGTCTTTAGGCGAATCATCCGCGTACCGATGATGTCGCTCACACTGGTACTCAGTGCGCTCAGGGAGGTTGTCTTTCTGCTCAGACCAACAAAAAATTAGAGGGAACTTTGGTTCGGAGCTGAATGAACCAATCACGGTGAGGTATATGGCTCTGGAGGGCGGGACATCGGCCGGGCTGTCCAGTGCCTCGCTCACTCACTCATTCATTCCTCCAATCAGCTGGGCGGAGGAAAAGCCGTGAGGCCGATCACTCCTCCGCTGCTCTCAGCATAGAACTGAATGAGGCGCTATGATCCGTGATCCAGCCTGTGTCAGTGTCTGTAGCCATCTCCGCGATTGAAACGGAGAGCGAAAGTGCACATGCGCCACAAACCCGCGCGACTGAATGTGAAAGATCAACCCGAGACTCATTCCAAGTGGAAAAACATATTACAGAGCCCCAGAGATGTCTCTTTCAAAGCCTGCCGTGAAGAGAAAGGTCGGTGATGAGCACAGACTGTTTCAAGAAAAGTGGGGAGTGCAATATTTCTTTGTTGAACACAGGGGCACCCCGACGTGTCTCAATTACACTGAAAAAGTTGCGGTGCACAAGGAATACAATTTGAAACGTAATTGTACTACGAGACATGCTGAGGAGTACGAAACATACCAGGGAGATCAGAGAGCCAACCAGGTTGCCAGTCTTAAAACACGTCTTCTGAGGCAACAGGATTTCTTCAAGAAGGCTACCAAAGACAGTAATGCAGCAGTCAAAGCTAGCTACGCCGTTTGTGAGTTGATTGATCCTGTGCTAAGTGATCCCAAATGGCTCATGGACTTGGCTTTTCTTGTTGATATCACACATGAGCTTAATGTACTGAACAAGAAGCTACAACAGGGGCAACTTGTCAGTGCTGCCTATGACAACGTGAGAGCATTCTGCACTAAACTTGTGTTATGGAAAGCCCAGCTCTCTCAGACAAACCTTTGCCATTTCCCAGCATGCAAGGCTCTCGTGGATGCAGGCACACCATTCAGTGGTGAGAAGTATGTTGAGGCCATTTCGAAGCTACAGGAGGAATTTGATCACAGATTTGCAGACTTCAAGACACACAAAGCCACATTTCAAATTTTTGCGAACCCCTTCTCCTTTGATGTGCAAGATGCCCCTCCTGAGCTTCAAATGGAGCTTATTGACCTGCAGTGCAACTCTGCACTCAAAGCCAAGTTCAGGGAGGTGAGTGGAGAAGCAGACAAGCTTGGGCAATTTTTGAGAGAGTTGACCCCCAGCTTCCCTGAACTTTCCCGAAGGTTCAAGCGGACCATGTGCCTTTTTGGGAGCACATACTTGTGTGAGAAGCTCTTCTCCACCTTGAACTTCAATAAGTCCAAGTACAGGTCCAGACTTACTGATGAGCATCTTCAAGCTCTACTGAGGGTCTCCACTGCTTCCTCCCTCAAGCCAAATGTGACTATGTGAGAAGAAGCGCTGCCAGGTCTCTAGCAGCAAGGATTAGGCAAGAGAAGCCGTGTTCAGAATATTTCATGTTCAATGTTCCATTCAAGTTCAGAAAGTTAAAGGTTAAAGAGCTGTTAATACAGACATTCGAAACGGAATAAAAATAATTCATTTTCACTACTTAGCCAGCCAGTGTATATCTACTGTATGCTCATTAGTATTATTTGGTTTTGTATTACTGATTGATTTATTTTTTATTCATCTTTAAGTTAATTTATTTAATTCATTATTTTTTGTTAAAAAATAAAGATATTTGATAATTTTGGAATGTTTTATCAGTGCTTTTCTTGTGGAAATCCTGATGCGGCCCAGTCTCACCCAGACTCGGCCTCTAGCGGCCCCCAGGTAAATTGAGTTCGAGACCCCTGTTATAAAGAGAACACCAGGGTCAGGCCCCGGACCAGACCGTTGGCTGGTTGTGCCTGCCACCCAATCACAGGCCCATCCCCTAATGACTCAAGCACTACCAGGTGTGATTCACCAGCGAGTGATGAGTATTTAAAGCCACCGAGAACATGACCACGCCGGTGCATCGTATTAATCAGTTTACTGTGAAGTACCTTCTCGCGCTATCTCCTTGCTTGCCTCTACTGATCTCTTGTTTTGTTCCCAGGATCTCGACCACGCTCAGCCCCACGGACCACGATCTCGCTCTCGTGGATTGTAACCTTCGCTGTGGACTCCACTACGTACTCCTCGGGTATCGACCTTCCTGCCCACGAGTAACGACTCGCCTACGCTACTCCCTTTTGTGCCTCTGCCCGTCTTTTGGACACTTTCAATAAACAGTTCCACATCCAGACCTGCTGCCTTTGCCTGCTTTGGGGTCTTCCGTCCCTGATTGTAACAGCCAGGAACATATACTGTTGTCACACATTCCTGTTACCAGTCTACTCAAGTCAAACATCAATAAAAGCAATCACTTTGATCAGGGTGAGTTCATGGTGAGCGAACTCGAATATGGCTGAAACTTGTTAATTTTTATCGCTGTGTAACAAAACTACCAATCAAATAAAGTAAAAATTTAAATATCAAAACCTTCAGTATGGTAAAAAAACCCTCAATTGTCACGTACACAAGAAAGAAAAATACATACCATAAAATTTTCTTGATTATGCTAACAAAAAAACGAGAAAGAAAATATAAAAATCAAATCCTCTACGACCAAATTGTCTGCAATTGAAGCTCTTTTTTCTGGCAGTTCTTCCTCCACCGTTCTGCGATCCCAGTCTTCCACATAAAGGTCCATCAGCAATAAAACTCCACATTCAAAGCAAATTAACCATGGGTCACAGATATTATTTCATAATATTCCGTAAGAATAGCATCAAAATGGCCAAGTGAAGGAGAGCCAGTAGGAGAGCACTGAATGGCAGGATCATAAATAGCAAGTACGTAATTGAGTAGCCAAAACAGTAGGTTACTAGTACAAAAATAAATCTCCTAATCCTAGTTTCCACACATGGAACAATACAGCAACTATGAAGTAAAAACAAGAAGAATAAAGTAGTAAGAGAAGCCAGTACAGAAACTATCAAATTTTTCCATTTTGCAAGTTTGTCAAGAGCAATGCTAATTTGTATGGATAAGTAAGCCTTAAGAATAAAAGGTTAAAAAGTGATTTAAAATGCAGGCTTTAAACGTGTCATATAAAATTGTCAAATACAAGAGCGAAATCAAACATACCAGTCTCTGTTAATTGTATTCTAACTCGAGTGTCGTACCCTAATTATATAGTTTTATTCCTTGCCATTGAATTTAATTCTCATTAGATTTATTTGTTATTATTATTGCTTCTTTAAAATTATCCTGGCAGAATAGTCTTTTTCTTATTGTCCAATTCTCCAATGCTGTGTTCTCAGCTGTGATGACTGTCAACTCGCCAAATGGCCTGCATTGCTCCCTAATTGAAACAGTCCGCACATCAAACCTGAACAGAATGCATGTCAAATAGCCCTTTACTCCAAATCACCAAATATTACTACTCTCTATTATAGTTTCGTCCAATTTAGCATAATAAAAACAATTGTTTACATTCACAAAAATAATCTGTTCCCACTTTGGTGATTTATAAATTAAATTTTGCCATGGCTGATCTCCATTGTATTGATAAAACATCATGTGGGATATTCTATGAACATTCAAATTCACATACATTAAATTGTTCATTTTCCTCTCAGTTTTTAATCTTAGCAAATAACTTCTCTTTTTTAAGCACCATTGAATTTGGGAGACTGATTTTGTGAACATGGGATCCAAAATTACACTTTAGAAATAGTCATCCTCTTTTTCCAATTGATAGATTGAACCAAATTTCCCCCTGTGGGTAATTCATTAATTCATTAATTCATTCATTTTCTGGGTACTCGGGCATTTCGTTGCCGGACACTTCGTTGCCGGACGTTTCGTCGAACGGACGCTTCGTCGCCAGACAGTTCGTCGAACAGACATTTCGTCGAACAGATATTTCGTCGCCGGACATTTCGTCGATGGACAATTCGTCGCCGGATTCGCTCGCTCTCAAAATTATAATCATGAGAGAGAGAGAGTTTTTACTGTTGAAAGCGATCATCCAGGTAATCTCTCGCTCTCAAAATTATAATCATGAGAGAGAGAGAGTTTTTACTTCAGATTGTTTAAAGGAACTTTGACATTAAAATAAAAGGCAATAAATAAAATTATTTTATAAAAAATTATGTGCAATGGCTTGTAGGTACTCTTTGCATAGTCATCCGTGACTATCCTAACCTTAACCACTATCCCCTAACCCGCGACGATTTAAAGAAAAAAAGCCTTACTATCTATGGTCATTTATTTTGAGGAATTCTAACTGATAGACAGGTGTGCAAATACTGATTTGCAGCGGTATCACGCAAATAAATCACTAAAAAGTCATACATTTTTCCTTTGTGGTTTATCTCTCAGTGGCCATGGACCTATGATGTACATTTCTAAATAAGAGAACTTGCAATACAGCAAGGTGTTGAAATACTTTATATGGTCATTTTCATCAAACAAATAAAAGTCTTAGTATACTTTTAGCCCGCGACGACGCCAGACAGCTCGGCGAACAGACACATCGAGACTATTAGTATATTAATTGTAATTTCTTGTAAACCAGACAGCTCGCCGAACAGACACATCGAGACTATTAGTATATTAATTGTAATTTCTTGTAAACTGTTTGTGTGTGTGTATATGTGACATGCTAAAGCAGGGGTCACCAAACTACGGCCCGCGGGCCGGATACGGCCCGCCGGCACATTTGGACCGGCCCTCTGAACAATACCAGAGACGCTATCGGATTTTTTGGGGGGGGGGGGGGGGATGCAGCCCGCCGGCACATTTGGACCGGCCCTCTGAACAATACCAGAGACGCTATCGGATTTTTTTCCTATTTGGCCTTGAAGACTGGGACGTTTTACTCTTGTGTTTGGTTCATTGCACCCCTGCTGAGCCCACAAATCATCCCAGTGAAGCGGGGCTTCGCATTGCTTCTTTGGTGACACGCGCGGGGAGAGTGTTTCCCTTTGATGCATGCGGGCACGTCCACCGTTGCATGCACGAGCAGTGTTACCGAGACATCTGGACGATCGCAGGTGAGGGCGGAGCCCTGGGACCATCGCGGACTATTCAAGCATATTAAAACTGCAACCTGTTTGAGAACGGAATAATGGCGAAAAAGTTAGGTGAGAGAAAAATTGATTCAGAATGCAGGGTATTTAACCTGGAGTGGACAAACGATTATTTTTTTGTTCAATGCAAAGAAAAGGCTGTTTGTCTCATTTGTCAAGAGACGGTGGCGGTATTCAAAGAATACAATCTTTGCTGACACTATGAATCCCGTCACAAAGACAAGTACGATAGATTGCAAGGCCAAATACGAGCAGACAAACTCTCAAAGCGAAAAAGTGGACTACTATCTCAGCAGAACCAGGCATCCGTTCGGGCCAGCTTTTGGGTTGCTAAATTGATAGCAAGCAGCGGCAAGCCTTTCCCTGACGGAGAGTTTGTTAAGAAATGTATGGATACTGTCGCGGAGGAGGTGTGTCCCGAGAAGAAAGATGCATTTAATGCCGTAAGTCTGTCGGTGAGTACAATGACCAGACGCGTTGAAGAAATCGGGAGTAATGTACATGCCCAGCTGCAGCAGAAGACAAAATAATTTGACTTTTTTTCATTAGCACTGGATGAAAGCACGGACGTGCAAGACACAGCGCAACTGCTCATTTTTATTCGTGGAGTTAGCGCAAACTTTGAGATTTGCGAGGATCTGGCAGCCCTCCAAAGTCTCAAAGGGACTACAACGGGAGAGGATATTTTTGGCAAAGTGTGCCAAACCATGGAGAAGTTGGACCTGGACTGGTCAAAGCTAGCTAGCATCACGACTGACAGGGCTCCTAGCATGGTGGCCGAAACTCGCGGTCTAATAATGGGACGCATGAACCGGGAGTTGGAAAAAAGGGGTCTCACCGCCCCGCTACGAGTCCACTGCCAAATTCACCACCAAGCACTGTGCTGCAAAATGTTGACGTGGGATTCTGTAATGACGGTTGTGGTGTCGTGCATAAACTTCAGAGCAAAGGGAGAAGATTGTGCATGGCACAACAGAAAGTTAATGTTCCATGGCTTTTTTTTCTATGAAGAACCCAGAGAGAGTTATTTAGTTATTATTTATTTCATAAATAGTGTTATTTATTTCCTGTTTTTTCGGTGAAGAACTCAGAGAGGGTTATTTAGTTATTATTTATTTCATTAATAGTGTTATTATATGTTTCCTGACTTTTTTTCTGTAAAGAACCTGGAAAGGGTTATTTGGTTATGTGTGGCTTTCTGGAAAACAATTTAAAAAAATTAAGCTCCCCTACGATCGTCACACTTTTTCTGTTACAAACTGACACCGGCCCCCCATCAGAGAAGGGAAAAGTTATGTGGCCCTCACAAGAAAAAGTTTGGGGACCCTGTGCTAAAGTGTTTAATTTATCAACGATCGCATGTTGGGGATGTTCGGATTGGATGCATATCGATAATCGATTATTGATGCCTTGGTACCCATGCCACTAGTTTGGATTGGATGTATATCAGTATTTGATTATTGATGCACAGCTTGAACCACGGGAGAACCACGCGAGATTTCAGCTTGAACCACGAGAGATTTCAGCTTGAACCACGGGAGATTTCAGCTTGAACCACGTGCTTGAACCACGGGAGATTTCAGCTTGAACCACGGGAGATTTGATCTTGAACCACGTGCTTGAACCACGTGCTTGAACCACGGGAGATTTCAGCTTGGACCACGTGTTTGAACCACGGGAGCTTTCAGCTTGAACCACGGGAGATTGTCTTAATATCAGTAAAGCTGCATTGAGGAAGCAAACAGTAAGCACAACATATATATATATATATATATATATATATATATATATATATATATATATATATATATATATATATCAGTAAAGCTGCATTGAGGAAGCAAATAGTAAGTACAACATATAGCGTCCGGCGACGAAGTGTCCGTCAACGAAATGTCCGGGTACCTATATAGGTAAACAATTTTTTGTCTTTCTTTTTATAAAATTTATATTTTCTCTATCAGTAAAGCTACATTCAGGAAGCAAACAGTAAGTACAACATATATATAAAAAATGGCTTGGCTTTCTTTTTATAAAATTTATATTTTCAAATGCATCCTATGCGCTCATTTTCAGGAGAGGAGTGCTACCGACCTCTATAAGCAGTTAGCTTCAGAAGTGCAGCATATCAAAGAGAATCCTCAAAGTTTCTTAATGTGAGTCTTGTGTCTTAGGCAGAAGGTACTGTTTGCATCTCGAGAATCAGAATCAGGACTCCAGTATGACCCAAGTTTAGTCCAGTGCATGTGCTTGTACACGATTCTCACTGGTCTCCAGAGTGACAGTGTTAGGGTAGATATGCAGCCTCTTGCTGGACTGTAAGACTACAGATGAGCTTTTACTAGAGTGGTTAAATGTAGCCTGTGCTAATGGAGAAATAAAAAGAAGTTTAGTACCCTACAGGCAGCAACACATTTTAGCAACGTACAGTCAGAAGACCTACGACCTACCAATTGCCCTGTAAAAGAAAAACCAAAAGTGTCCCCTGAGGTACTAGCGGAGTTGACTGAACTTAAGACAAGTGTTGCTTCTCTTAAAGATCTCAGTGCAGAAATAACTCAGATCAAAGAGACACTACAGCAGCTTATGTTTCAGCCTCAGTCCTACCTCCCACCCTCAGTTAGAAGGCCAATTAGGGACCCCCAGCCACCTTCTGCCCAACAAAATTACTTCAGCCAGCCCCCAGCACACCACTGGAACACTAGCCGCCCGGCTTATGTCCCAAGGAGGTGTTTTGCTTGTCAGCACGGAGGGCGAGATGTGCAGTGCACACACTGTTATCGGTGTGGGAGTAGAGAACACTTCCAAGTTGGATGTAAAATCCGAGGTGTCAGACCACTAAGAGAAGCCCCTTTTAAACGGCTAGTGGTTGCCCCTGCGGGACAAGTGTCAACCATGAAAGAGGAAATGTCCTCTTTGACTCTGCCTTCCTTACAGATGTGTTGTTCAGTGTCATATGCAAATGAGACAGCTGCTGCATCAATCAACTCCATACCAAAACAAGAGACTATAGCAGAGATAACTCAGGAAAGGGAAGTTGTGGTTCGTGTGCTTTGTGGCACATCCAGTCCACTGTCCATCGTCAATCCTCCCAGCATGCAACAGCAGCAGGTGGCAACTCAGCAACACCTGATGGTGGAACTTGCCGATTCAAAGGCAAAGATCAGACAACTTAGACGAGCTAGAAGAGAGGAATGAACAACTGCTGGACAACAGACACGAGCAGGAAAACATGGAGGGAGAAATAAAGAGACTCCAGCAGGAGAATTTGAAGCTGCTCGTAGACGCCCGTGCAGCCCGCGCCTACCGCGATGAACTGGATGCGCTGAGAGAACGCGCAATCAAAGCTGACAACCTGGAGAGTGAGGTGGTACGCTACAGGGAGCAAATGCACAAGATGGAGTTTTACAAGGCCAAAGTGGAGGATCTCAAAGAGGATAACAGAATACTGCAGGAAACCAAAGAGGTGTTTGAGGATCAATTGGCAGGTTGGAGGGCACGCTCAGATCAAATCCACCAGCTGGAGAAGCACAGCCTGCTGCTGAAGGCCCGGATCTACGATATGGAACAAGGAAGGGATGCAGATCGTAAATGCATTGAGGAGCTGCAGGATGAAAACTTGACTTTGTGTTTAGCTCAGAAGAGGAGCATGGAGGAGTCTCAGCACCTAGGATGGGAGATAAAACAACTATCTGAAACTAATGACAACTTTCAGGGGCGGCAGACTCTAAGTGAGGAGGTGAGTGAGCAGATCCGTAGTCGACTGTTAAAACTGGATAAGGAGAACCAAAGTCTTCTCCAGACTGTCGAAGAGCTCAGATCTGTCCATATTCACAAAAGCATGCAGTCCTACAAACATACTCACTACAGTGAGAAGGATGATGCCCAACAGTCGCTTTGGTGTAGTGGCTGGAAGTTATTGACAAATGAAAACAAGCCATTTACACAGCCAGTGAAACAGAAGATATTTAATACAGATCCTGAACATGAAGATCCAGAGGAAGCCCAGCCTGTCTTTCAAATTTCAGAAAATAGAGTCCATCATATTGAGGAAAAAGGACAGTTAGAAGAGTTAGAGAAAAAAAATAGTGGCAAACTTTTTAAAGCAGTTGCATCAGACTTGGAACTGGGGCTGGACTGTAATCCTAAAGGTGCCCCTCTTTCTATTGGATCACAAAATCTCTCTCCTGGCTCGAGAAGCAGCAGCTCCAGCCATGACAGCATCTTCAATGGCTTGCCAGCATGCGTCACTAATTCCAACAAGCACCAGAGCGTCTGGAGGCCAAATACAGAGCTCTGGACTCCAATAATCAACAACTGCAAACTTCCCTTGGTAATGCTGAGCGGAAAATCCATCGTTTGGAGGCTGACATTCAGGAAATGGAGGCGGACAATCAGAGGCTCCAAGCCACTGTAGAAGAACTTCGAATTACAGCACGCCAGTTGGAAAAAGTGGAAACAGAGAAGCAGAGTTTGGAACATGAATCAACCAACAAGTGGAGAGATACTTGGAATGTACTGATGTCGAGACGACATTTGTTTTGTGGGGGAGAGTGTGACATGCTCAAGTGTTTAATTTATTAACGATCGCATGTTGGGGATGTACAACTAGTTTGGATTGGATGTATATCGATATTCAATTATTGATGCCTTGAGCCTTGATGCCCATACCACTAGTTTGGATTGGATGTATATGGGTATTCGAATTATTGATGCCTTGATGCACATAGCTTGAACCACGGGAGATTTTCCTGATATCAGTAAAGCTGCATTGAGGAAGCAACAACGAATCACTATTGTGATTATTTATCCCTGTGTTTCAAGATAAAATGCAGGGTGCAACACCAACTCATCTGGCTCCTCTCGATACGGAGGAGCAGCGGGTCTACTCCGAGCCCCTCCCGGATGACCGAGCTTATCAACCTATCTCTAAAGGAGAGTCCAGACATCCTGCGGAGGTAACTCATTTCAGCCGCTTGTATCCGGGATCTCGTTCTTTCAGTCACAACCCACAGCTCGTGACTATAGATGAAGGTGGGAACGGAGATTGGCTGATAAATAGGACCCTCGCCTTTAGGCTTAGCTCCTTCTTCACCACGACGAACTGATGCAGAGTCCGCATCAATGCAGACGCTGCACTGATCCGCCCATTGATCTCCCGCTCCATTCTTCCCTCACTCCTGAACAAGACCCCAAGATACTTAAATTCCTCCACCTGGGGAAGGACCTGACCCGGAGAGGGAATGTCACCCTTTTCCGACTGAGGACCATGGTCTCAGATTTGGAGGTGCTTATTCTTATCCCAACTGCTTCACACTCGGGTGCGAATCGTTCCAGAGAGTTGGAGAACACAGCCTGATGAAGCCAACCAGAACCTCATCATCTGCAAAAGCAAGGCTGCAATGCTGAGGCCACCAAACTGAACCCCCTCAACGCCACGGCTACGCCTATATATTCTTTCCATAAAAGTGATGAACAGCATTGGTGACATAGGGCAGGCCTGGCGGAGTCCAGCACCCACTGGAAACGGCTCCGACTTACTGCCGGCTACGCGGACCAGACTCTGACACTGGTCATATAGGGACCGGACCGCGTGTATCAGGGGTTCCTGAAGCCCATACTCCCGGAGAACCCCCCACCACGGTCAAACGCCTTCTCCAAGTCCACAAAGCACATAAAGACTGGTTGGGCGAACTCCCATGCCCCCCCCCCCCCCCTGAGGAGCCTGCTGTGGGTGTAGAGCTGATCCACTGTTCCACCTGAATCCCTCCTGAGACGTCAGATGGTGGACCAAAATTTCCTCAAAGCCACCCGGAAGTCATTCTCCATGGCCTCGCCGAACTCCTACCATGCTCGGGTTTTTGATGACCAGAGCCGCGCGCCGCTTGGCCACGCGGTACCCGTCGTCTTCCTCCGGGGTCTTGTGGGCCAAAAAGACCCTATAGGACTCCCTTTTCAGCCTGACGGCATCCCTTACCGGTAGTGTCCACCAGCGGGTACCGGGATTGCCGCCACGACAGGCACCGACCATCTTGCGACCACAGCCCCGGTCTGCCGCCTCACCAATAGGAGTGCGGAGCATAGTCCACTCGGACTCAATGTCTCCCACCTCTTCCCGGACACGCGAGAAGCTCTGTCGGAGGTGGAAATTGAAACTGCTTCGGACAGGGGACTCCGCCAGGCATTCTCAGTAGACCCTCATGAAACGTTTGGGTCTGCTGGGCTGCACGGGCATCTGCCCCCACCATCAGAGACAACTCACCACCAGGCTGTGTTCAGTTGACAGCTCCGCCCCTTTTTACCAGCGTGTCCAAGACATGCGGCCAAAGGTCCGATGACACGACCACAAAGTCGATCATCGAACTGCTGCCTAGGGTGTCCTGATCCCCTCAGGGATGCGATCAGAGCTTTTTATGCCTCCATATCTCCACGTGTAGCCTGTATACACAATCACCAGTTGTTCATTGTTTGGGAGAAATCCCAGGGGGGAACGTTCAAAGCACAATAAATTAATTTGACTTTAGCCAGCCAATTTCATCCTTCTTGTGATGTCACAACTTGGAGATTCTCAAACAGAAGCTGCCTTCAACATCCTGTAACATGTAATGTAACGAATCATTATTACACAAAAATAACTGTCCTTTTTGTCATATTAATAACACAAAAATAACTCTCCTTTTTGTCATATTAATAACACAATAACAAAGAACATTCATTCATTCATCCATTTCTGTTTTGTATCACTTTTCATAATGAAGTACATAACATTTAAAATTTTGGTGAATAATATGTTTGGTCACTTTAATAAAAATTGCGTGTTTCTCAATTTGAATTGTATTAATCTATAATCCTTATAAAGTGTGATTTATGTGTGTGTGTGTGTGTTAACTCTCTCGCTACGTTTGTCCAAACATGTTCAACATCAAAAAGATAAAAACAATTGGTAGTTAATTTCAAAAATTAATTGGACCCTCACCAGTTTGCTTATAGAGCAAACAGGTCCACTGAGGACGCCATTGCCGTAGCTCTACCCACAGCACTGAGCCACCTGGAGCACCATGGGAACTGTGAGGATGCTTTTCATTGACTATAGCTCAACCTTCAACAGTATAATACCGGACATTCTGGCTGACAAACTCTCCCACCTTGGATTATCCTCTTCCATCTGCTGCTGGATTAACAACTTCTTAACCAACCATCCACAAACTGTTAGACTGTGTCCCCACCTCTCTTCCTCCATTACATTGAGCACTGGCTCCACTCAAGGCTGTGTACTGAGTCCTCTTCTATTCTCCCTGTACACATACAACTGTACACCGACCCACCAGTCTAACTCCATCATCAAATTAGCCGATGACACCACTGTGGTTGGACTCATCTCAGGGGGGGATGAGTCTGCCTACAGAGATGAAGTCAACAAACATTCTTCGTGGTGTTTAGTGAACAATCTCACACTAAACAACACGAAAACTAAAGAAATAATCCTGGACTTTCGCAAACCCAGCACAGATCTGGCCCCACTCCTCATAAATGGAATATGCGTAGACAGGGTCCAGTCCTTCAAATTCCTGGGGGTCCACGTCACGGACAAGCTCTCCTGGTCTACCAACACCACGGCAGTGGTAAAGAAGGCCCAGAAGCGACTCCATTTCCTGAGGGTACTCAGGAGGAGGAACTTGGACACTAAGCTTCTGGTAACCTTCTATAGAGCCACTGTGGAGAGAATCCTGGCATACTGCATTACAGTGTGGTACGCTGGAAGCACGGCAGCAGACAGGAAAGCCATGCAGAGAGTAGTTAACACCGCCCAGAAGATCATCGGCTGCTCTCTGCCGTCACTGGATGACATTGCCAGCCCTCGCTACCTCAGCAGAACATTGTTAGGGACCCTTACCACCTTGGCCACAACCTGTTCCAGTTGCTGCCCTCTGGCAGACGCTACAGGTCTCACAAAGCACGGACAAATAGACTTAGGGACAGTTTTTCCCCACAGCCATCAGGACTCTGAACTTGCGTTAGCACGACATGCAATCTTTTTTTCCAAGATGGCGCCGTCATGCGGAAGCCAGTGGCAGTAGCTCTGTCCACTCTTATTTGTTTTTCGTGTTTTCCAGCCCTTCTATCTTTTTTTAATTACATTTTAATATTTCTTAATACGTACATTCCTTTTTACTTTACTTTGTACTTTATACTTTTTACTTTAATGTTTTTACAACTTTCTTTGTTCTGTTAGCCTGGCTTCTTTCTGCTTTTGGCTACTTCTTTTTTTGGAACCATTCAGCCATGCCTATGCTGTCATACACATGGGACTAGCTGTTACAATACGCAGCAGAAGGAGCAACACCTCAATACCGCTGGAAATTCGGAGCTGGGCAAAAGTGCCGTGAGAAGAAGCAACGCTTCAGACCAACCATTCCATCATGGGATAAGATGGAAGAGCTGTCGGCGCTTACCAGGCCGGAAGTGGAGTCGAGGGCTTCTACTCTGTTACTGTTGTCTTCAGCTCCAGACTACTAAGGAACTGTGCGGATAAACTTGGAAGAGTGACTCTGCATATTCTCTACCTCGGTCCCAGTCTGCAGAAGGTCCCCATCTTGTGGAAGACTTCCTGTGTTGTGTGGTTCCAGTTTTATCCAACTTTACAATGTCTTTTTCTTGAGTCTGTATCCGTTTTTGCTACTGCAACCAAGATGGCGCCGTTCAAGTGGCAGCCGGTGGCGGTAGCTCCGTCCACTCTTGTTCGTTTTGTGTTTTTGCTGCTTTTCTGTCTTAATGATTTGATGATTCTTAATTATCCCATTTACTTTGCGTTGCTTTGTACTTTGTGCTTTTGCTTTGTTGTTCTGTGGCCTTTGCGACTGTACTGTCTAACTTGTAACTATGTGTTTTTTTCCCTGTATGTGCATTCCCCCCTTCTTGCTACTGTCACAATGAAATTTCCCAAATACAGGATGAATAAAGTTATCCAATCCAATCCCTTCTGTGCAATAACTTCGGGGTGTGCAATAACAATGTGCAATATCCTAGATCAGGGGTCGGGAACCTTTTTGACCGAGAGAGCCATAACAATTCATATTTTCTAATGTTATTTCTCGAGAGCCATTCTCGGAATTGAAAAGTAAAAATATATGAAAGTGTGATTTTTTATTTTTTTGTCATTTCATCACCTGTAACGTACAAAAAGTCTCTGAATTCTTTTGACAAAATTGTTATGCTGTGGCTAATAAATCAGTATCAATGATGTCATGCATGTAGAAGAGTAATAAAAACAAAATTATGATTAAAGTAGGGGTACAGGTAGTGTCGACACTGCAGTGACACTCTTATTAGTGTGTTCGGGACTCAGTTCTCTCACCAATGATTTCCATATTTTACCTCACAGATTAGTGGAGAGCCATATGCCCCCATGGAAAGAGCCACATATGGCTCCCGAGCCATAGGTTCCCTACCCCGGTCTTAGATTGTGCAATAATTTAGAATTTACCTTGCCAGGATGTGACTTTTTATATTTTTATATTACTTATTTGTGTTTTTTTTTAAACTGGGAAAACGCACTTTGTGGAGTACCACCACCAATTTCGTTATACGCAGCTGTGTATGATGAAAATAAAGGCTTTTGATTTGATTTTGATTTGATGTGATTTTTATCAAATGTTTCTGACAAAATGGCCGAGAAGTGATAACGAACTTCCCAATTGAACTTCAGAGTTTATTACGCATCTAGATCAATATATATGTGATATCTGCGGAGGAACTAGTCGAGACCACTTGCTTCGAAACACGCAGATATTACTAGACGTGTAGAATTGTAGCTTAAACACACGCCAAAAAATATGCCCTTCCTCGATTTGCTAACCAATTTGCCAGCGAGCTCATTTCCCGAAGATTTCCTGAAAAAACTCTGTTCATTTACTGCAGATGTTTTGGGAAAGCCTGACGATGTGAGTAATTTTATAATTATTCAACATTTATACTCTGTTATTAAATACATTTTTACAGTGTCATGTTCGAAAATGACTAGTGCACATTTTAAACTCCACAGCTATCAAAAATTGTATTGCTCACGTTTAAAGAAATACAGATTTGTACATATTTGACGCAAGACAATATTGTTAAATGTCATATTTCTACTGGCTCTAAGTTTATATCACCAGTTTTAAAATGATCCAGTTCTTCAAATCACCGATTTCACCACGTCAAGTTGTCGTTGATAATTCAATTTAAGGTCTGTTCACTGTTGCAAATTGCATGTAGTCCTGGCCACACATGATCGTGAAGTTGCTACAAGCTATGAAGGTAGAGTTGAGGCAAGAAAAAATGATTAAAACAAAACTACTAGCATCCAACGAAGCCTCAAATAAGACATCACATGAAATAATGGAACTCAAGCAAACAAAAGTAGCCTTTGTTACAGTCGCCTCCAAATATATTGGAACATCAAGTATAATTTCTTAGTTGTTTTTTTATGTTGTTGTATTTTGAAGACATTTCATATTCAACGAAACATTTACCATTAGAGGTTATTGGATGTTATTTTCTTTGTTCTGAAAGATCTGGTGAAAAAAAGTGTTAACAAAAATATAGGCAAGACATGATTGAAGCTTCCATGACCAGTTCTCTTTATTGGCTCGAGAAAAGGCGAGATTCCCGTTCCGACTCCATTTCTTAAAGCCTTCAGTGCCTCCACCCAAAGTGGGCGTTAACCTAAACATTTGTTGAGGATGTCTAGACAGGCCAGAAAGGATGAAATTGGTAAAAGCTTCACAACTGCCAGAGCACAGGTAAATTGTTCATACAACAAACACCCAGAGTTACCTGCTGTGTTTCACACATTGTTGTGAAGACTCTGCCCAAACACAATGATTAAAAAAAAGTTTTAATCTTGCGTTACACTAAATGTAAACCTTCTTGTGCAATAACCAAGGCAACGAGGTTAATGTATTCCACCCTGGTGTTCGAGGCAAACTTCCTGCTTCTCCATAAGTATTGCAGAGCTGCCAACCTCCGCCGACCACATTTCAGGAGTACCCTTGTCCCATTTCCGGAGTTTTCCGGAGTGAATGTGATTCATGCCAAATCGATATAAAATGTAAATAAAAATAAGCATAGGACATTTTAAATCAAACTGTTATTATAATGTTTTTACATTAATTGAAATATTGTGTTTTTGCAAACTATTGAAAAATGTACAGCATAATGAAAATAAGAGTGAACAAAGTATAATTTGTTGATGGTTTATTTGTAAATTCAAATTTCCACCACATTTAAAATAGGTTTTTCAGCTGGTTCAGTGTGGCTTTCTTTTGCCTCCTTGGTTTCTTCTTTGCTGTACTTCTGTTCATGGCAAACAGTCTCTCTTTTGAAAGTCCATTTTGACTATACACAAAGCTTCCAGCATGTTGGCAGCCATGGAACTGCGAAAATCCGTTTGAATTCTCCTGACAGCCAAAAACACTTTGGCATGTTGCATTTGAGTGTGGAATAATCTGAATCCCTCTGGCCACTTCTGATATGTGCTGGTACTTGAGCTGTCCTGTGCTGTCTTTCATTGATGCCACAACATTCCATTGTTCATCAGCTCTCTCTAATTTCCTTGCTTCTGTGATATCCTCAGTTTGAAGCATGAAGAACTCTTCTTGTAGTTGATCTCGAGTACAGCTTGGCATAAGAGCAGGGCAGTTATCAAGCAAATACCTCACAGATTGTTGAGGATGTCTAGACAGGCCAGAAAGGATGAAATTGGTAAAAGCTTCACAACTGCCAGAGCACAGGTAAATTGTTCATACAACAAACACCCAGAGTTACCTGCTGTGTTTCACACATTGTTGTGAAGACTCTGCCCAAACACAATGATTAAAAAAAAGTTTTAATCTTGCGTTACACTAAATGTAAACCTTCTTGTGCAATAACCAAGGCAAAGAGGTTAATGTATTCCACCCTGGTGTTCGAGGCAAACTTCCTGCTTCTCCATAAGTATTGCAGAGCTGCCAACCTCCGCCGACCACATTTCAGGAGTACCCTTGTCCCATTTCCGGAGTTTTCCGGAGTGAATGTGATTCATGCCAAATCGATATAAAATGTAAATAAAAATAAGCATAGGACATTTTAAATCAAACTGTTATTATATTGTTTTTACATTAATTGAAATATTGTGTTTTTGCAAACTATTGAAAAATGTACAGCATAATGAAAATAAGAGTGAACAAAGTATAATTTGTTGATGGTTTATTTGTAAATTCAAATTTCCACCACATTTAACATAGGTTTTTCAGCTGGTTCAGTGTGGCTTTCTTTTGCCTCCTTGGTTTCTTCTTTGCTGTACTTCTGTTCATGGCAAACAGTCTCTCTTTTGAAAGTCCATTTTGACTATACACAAAGCTTCCAGCATGTTGGCAGCCATGGAACTGCGAAAATCCGTTTGAATTCTCCTGACAGCCAAAAACACTTTGGCATGTTGCATTTGAGTGTGGAATAATCTGAATCCCTCTGGCCACTTCTGATATGTGCTGGTACTTGAGCTGACCTGTGCTGTCTTTCATTGATGCCACAACATTCCATTGTTCATCAGCTCTCTCTAATTTCCTTGCTTCTGTGATATCCTCAGTTTGAAGCATGAAGAACTCTTCTTGTAGTTGATCTCGAGTACAGCTTGGCATAAGAGCAGGGCAGTTATCAAGCAAATACCTCACAGATTGTTGAGGATGTCTAGACAGGCCAGAAAGGATGAAATTGGTAAAAGCTTCACAACTGCCAGAGCACAGGTAAATTGTTCATACAACAAACACCCAGAGTTACCTGCTGTGTTTCACACATTGTTGTGAAGACTCTGCCCAAACACAATGATTAAAAAAAAGTTTTAATCTTGCGTTACACTAAATGTAAACCTTCTTGTGCAATAACCAAGGCAAAGAGGTTAATGTATTCCACCCTGGTGTTCGAGGCAAACTTCCTGCTTCTCCATAAGTATTGCAGAGCTGCCAACCTCCGCCGACCACATTTCAGGAGTACCCTTGTCCCATTTCCGGAGTTTTCCGGAGTGAATGTGATTCATGCCAAATCGATATAAAATGTAAATAAAAATAAGCATAGGACATTTTAAATCAAACTGTTATTATATTGTTTTTACATTAATTGAAATATTGTGTTTTTGCAAACTATTGAAAAATGTACAGCATAATGAAAATAAGAGTGAACAAAGTATAATTTGTTGATGGTTTATTTGTAAATTCAAATTTCCACCACATTTAACATAGGTTTTTCAGCTGGTTCAGTGTGGCTTTCTTTTGCCTCCTTGGTTTCTTCTTTGCTGTACTTCTGTTCATGGCAAACAGTCTCTCTTTTGAAAGTCCATTTTGACTATACACAAAGCTTCCAGCATGTTGGCAGCCATGGAACTGCGAAAATCCGTTTGAATTCTCCTGACAGCCAAAAACACTTTGGCATGTTGCATTTGAGTGTGGAATAATCTGAATCCCTCTGGCCACTTCTGATATGTGCTGGTACTTGAGCTGACCTGTGCTGTCTTTCATTGATGCCACAACATTCCATTGTTCATCAGCTCTCTCTAATTTCCTTGCTTCTGTGATATCCTCAGTTTGAAGCATGAAGAACTCTTCTTGTAGTTGATCTCGAGTACAGCTTGGCATAAGAGCAGGGCAGTTATCAAGCAAATACCTCACAGATTCAATTGAAGATGTTGAAATAACATCCAAATCTGCTTCTTCTGCATGTTTCAGGAGGGTGTTAGTCAGTGGAAGTTTGGTGCGAATATACTGTGCTGCTGCTTTATAAAATGTTCAGACATTTTCATAAATGCTGATGATCTTCTCCTCAGATATATCTTTGCTTTTGATGAAGTTTCGTGCATCCCACCTATTACAACCTCTTTTGTGGCTTTCATTTCAGTCTCGTTCGTTGTGTCAATATCAATTTCAGTGAGTGCTTTGCCTTTGAATGCTACTGGACTCAAAAACTTCAATAACAAGGACCTGTACAGTTCACACAAAATTCTCGGACTTTTATGGATAAGTGGCTTCTCGGCTTGGAGAGCTGTGTTGTATTTGTCGAAGAATTCCAGGGCAAAGTAAAGGAAGTGACAATAGGCAGTTGATGTGTAGCTGCAGAAACACACTTTAGTCGGGATCCAGCTGATTTGTTTCCTCCAGAATTTCCTTCTGTTTCATCACTAAAGAATCTTTTCAATGCTTCCCATAGCCACCTTGTCGGGACATGCTTTAGCACCTTAAGATCTTTCAATCCACATGATTCTTTCATCTTTTTTAGTTCAGCTTGTCTTTTGGCACTGAACTTTAAATAAAAATAGATGTCAGTCAGTATTTCTTCCGCATTAATTGGAAGGCTTTGCGTAGCCTTCTTTGCTGCTATATGCATTAAATGAACCTAACAGCCTGCGAAGAAAGTATGCTCATTTTCACTTTGAATGTATCCAATAATTCCTTTCTTATTGCCACTCATCACAGGAGCATTATCACTACCAAAGGAAATGCAGTTCTCCCATTTCAATCCAAATTTGTCCAGTTCTTCATTCAGTTTTAAATATATTCTCACCTGTAGCTGAACTTTCCTTAACAACTGGTACAGATATCAGGGACTGCCTAATTAATCCATCTTCTGGATGTGTAAGAACCACTGGAAAATATTTGTCATTGTTATTGTTGCTGCCGTCAGTACTTATGGTGAACACTGGTGAATTATGCACAACATTGTTTGAGATGATTTCAGCTTGCTGCTTAATCAGAGCAGAGGCCTTTGTCCTGCCACATTGGAAACTGTGCGACTTTTGAGTCAGGGAACATTTTGCGAAACAACGGGCCCGGATGGTCGGCAGCACTTAATGGAATGTTGTGTTCAAGTAAAAACGCCACGTGCATTTGTTTTATGTCGCACCTCTTCTTCGCCTGAGCCTTTTCCAAACATCTGGCTGATGGAAGGCTGCCTCTTCGTCAGTTCAAAGTTTTCTTTATATCTCGGATATTGCGTTGCAGTTCCAGGTAAACTCCGGAAATTCCGGGGTAGTTGGCAGCTCTAGTATTGGCAAACCAGCTCCGTCACGCCTACACTATCATGTTTTTTGATTATTTTGTGCTTAATATCGATTGTCATCATACACCTTTTCTTAAACACTGCCCTTCATTGCACCGGCTTGCTTTGGACACATTGTGTTCCCCACATCTATTATTGTGGGGAAAGTGAGATCCCTCCCCAATAAGATGGAAGAGCTGTAGACGCTTACCAGGCCGGAAACAGAGTCGAGGAGTTGTACTCTACTACTGTTGATTCTTTAGCTCCAGACTACTCAGGGACTGTGCCGATAAGCTGGGAAGAGTGACTCTGCGTATTTTCAACCCCGGTCACAGTCTGCAGAAGTTCCCCATCTTGTGGAAGACTTCCTGTGTGTGGTTCCAGTTTTATCCAACTCTCCAACGTCTTTTCTTGTGTCTGTATCCGTTTCTGCTACTGCAACCAAGATGGCGCCGCTCAAGTGGCAGCCGGTAGCGGTAGCTCCGTCCGCTCTTGCTCGTTTTGTGATTTTGCTGCTTTTCTGTCTTAATGATTTGAACCGCATCATATCATTGGCTCGACACATTGAGTGAGCCCTTGTTGGCTTCAATTGCCAACAATCCTACAGTGATCATTGCTGCATCTACAGTTACAGGATCAAACATACAAATGTGACAACGCTGCACATATTCTTTAAGAAATAAAGACGACACCAGACACAAAAGTTATCTAGCATTTATTTTTTTGGGTTAGCGTTAGAGCTGGGCGATATGACAAAAAATGTTATCACAACAAAGAAAAAAATATCAGTCTTGATCATTATCACGATAACTATCACATCTTTTTTTGTTTCAAATTTGAAACTTCAAACTTCTGTGAATAAGTATAAAATTACTTTCCTCCTTATTCAAATATGAAGCTAACTATGTTACCTTACTTTATAACAAGAGAATATGAAATGGATGATTTTTAAAAGTATTTTTGTTGTTCTGTTGTGCAATAAAGATAAGACAACTCCCCCTTGCGCTATGAAACGTAAAGACATTTTGTCAGGCATCTTTATTTTTATAAATTTACCTTCAAACCAAAAGTTTCTGTGCAATATGAAATAAATAAAATAATCAACTGAAGACACCACCATTAGCAAGCAGACTATTTTCTGTCTCACAAAAAGAAACTGAGTAAATTTACCTAACATTGCCATTTACAGAAAAATAGATTTAAAAAATGGATGAATTTAACCCAAGATAACAAGTTTTACATTTTTGCAACGTTTTCAGAACATTTATATCTCTCAACCTTCATCTCATTTTCTGAAGCGCTTTATCCTCATTAGGGTGGCGGCGGTTGCTGGAGCCAATCCGAGCTGTCTCCGGGCCAGAGGTTGGGGACACCCTGAATCGGTGGCCAGCCGATCGCAGGGCACAAGGAGACGGATTACCATGCATGTTTTTGGAATGTAGGAGTAAACCAGAGTACCCAGAGAAAACCCACACAGGCCCAGGGAGAACATGCAAAGTCCACACAGGTGGACGTGACCTGGATTTGAACATAGGACCCAGAGCAGTGAGGCCGATGCACTAACCACTGGCTTCACTGGGCTGCCACAGACTATTAATTTAGTTTTATTTATTTTTTGCCGCCTCGTGGTGTAGTGGTTCACTCGCCTGACTTTGGTGCGGGCAGGCGCGGGCTCAATTCCCGCTGGTGGCGGAATGATTGGGGGTGCGGATGGTCGTTTTTCTCTCTGTGTGCTTAATGACTGACTGGCGACCAGTCTAGGGTATAGTCTGCCTTAGTCTGCCTTTCGCCCGAAGACAGCTGGGTTAGGCTCCAGCAACCCCTGCAACCCTTTTGACGGTAGGCAGTTTGGAAGATGAGACATGAGACATTTTTTGTTTTGGATTCAGAAGGGGCACAAGGAGATGGACAACCATGCACACACACCCATACCTATGGGCAATTTACAGCGTCCTATCAGCCTACCATGGGAATTTTGGGAATGTGGGAGGAAACCGGTGTACTCCGAGGAAACCCACGCAGAGAGAACATGCAAACTCCACACAGATGGACATGACCTGGTTTTGAACCCAGGACCCCAGAGCTGTGAGGCCGATGCGCTAACCACTCGCCCCACCGGGCCGTAGAACATTTACATAAAATGGGAAAACACCTTTATCAAGTCAGAAAAATATTACAGGCTGTCTTCAAATGAGGACAATGTTAAGGACATTTTCAATAAAGCTGCTTTTTGCACAGATACGAGTCATTAAAAAAGAAAGAAAGAATGAAAGAAAGAAAGCTAGAAAGAAAGGAAGATAGAAAGAAAGGAAGATAGAAAGAAAGAAAGAAAGAAAGAAAAGAAAGAAAGAAAGAAAGAAAGAAAAGAAAGAAAGAAAGAAAGAAAGAAAGAAAAGAAAGAAAGAAAGAAAAGAAAGAAAGAAAAGAAAGAAAGAAAAGAAAGAAAGAAAGAAAAGAAAGAAAGAAAAGAAAGAAAGAAAAGAAAGAAAGAAAAGAAAGAAAGAAAAGGAAGAAAGAAAACACCAGGGAGAATTAACTTGGATCTTTTAGTGGGTCGGCTCGGCGTTGTCCTGAATCTAATAATCACTGATTTTGGCTGTTATTGTCCTTTTGCGTTTATGCTCCATGTTAGCCTTTATTGATAATATGCTAAAAACACATTCTTCATCATCCTCTTCTTCTCCTGAGCGTTGGTCTGGAACTAGCGTTCATCCCACAACAGCGCCCCCGTTCTCCGTGGTGGTCGGGTGGTGTAATTTAAAATTCTAGATTTTTTTTATCGTTTATTATGGTTGACAAAAATTATTTCACATTTGATTTTTTAATCATCGTTTTATCACCCAGCTCTAGTTAGCCTAGGAACAAAGTAACCACTCATTCTTTTTTTTGCATTCATTTTTTGAACCGCTTTATCCTCATTAGGGTCGCAGGGGCTGCTGGAGCCCAGTGAGGATAAAGAGGTTCAGAAAATGAATTAATTAATGAATATCGTTGCAACTGCCCATAATTTGCCAAGTTGACTCCAGGAGCACCCACCCCAAACCTCATGAGGATAAAACAAATGGAAAATAAAGGGGGGGATATGTTGTTACTGTCTTAGACAACGCTGCCAACCTCCGTCAACCCCATTTTAGGAGTAGCCTTGTCCCATTTCCGGAGTTTTTCCGGAATGAATGTGATTCACGCAAAATCAATATAAAATGTAAAAAAAAATACTAACATTGCACAATTTAAATCAAACTGTTATCATGTTTTTACATTAATTAAAATATTGTGTTTTTGCAAACTATTGAAAAAGTACAGCATAATGAAAATAAGTTAATCTTTGTGTTTCACTCGTGCTACCAAATTCATCCGGTTTAAGATGTGGAAGCCTTAGCAATGGTGTGAATTTAAGGCATTTAAATTGGAAATGTGGTACTTTCCCAAAGTGGTTGCTTAAAAAAAATGTAAGTAACTGTTTTTTGGGGATTTCCGGAGTTTAGGAAGGTCAGGAGTCCCGGAGTTTGCGTTGCTTGTCCGGGTAAACCCCAGAAATTCCGGAGAACTTGGCAGCTCTACTTAGGATATTCAGCTACTGTCTCTTCATAGGGTTTTTCATTGATGACGTTAACAATATATTTGTTGTTCTTTCCAGAGAATGAATTTGATTGTGAAGCCAGGGTTACCAATGTGGATAGCAGGCTCTTGCTCTCCCTGCGTGGTGCTATCAATTTCTGCTATTGGGGTCACTGACACAGCAGACAAAAATAAGGAGCACAGTGCGGAGCTCTTTAGGTATCTGACAAGAGAGCTTTCCCTAACTGAAGATAGGTGAGTACCAGAGCTAGGTGTGTGTGTATATATACGTATATATGTGTGTGTGGTGTGTATATATATATATATATATATATATATACATACACACCACACACACATATATACGTATATATACACATGCATATATATATATATATATATATATATATATATATATATATATATATATATCTATATATATATATATCTATATATATATATATATATATATATATATATCTATCTATATATATATATATATCTATATATATATATATATATATATATATATATATATACAGACGCTCCCCTACTTACGAACATACGACTTACGAACATGTCTGCAAATTGCGTTTATGTCGAAAAATGTTCGTAAGTTCGATTTTGTATTTTTTTCCGAGTAGTGCTTCTTTCCGCTGCTAATACCGCCTGGCGCTGTGAGAGCTCAGCTCACCCAGCATCTACCTTCTTCTGTCCAATTCGTTGCAATGCGGAAGTGCGTGAACGTATCTCCAGTGCGCAAAAAAACTTTTTCATTTGTATTATTAAATATCTCGTGCATCCATTATTGAATATGGTTGGTAAAAAGCGAAAGGCTTCTATTGAGGGAGTTGCAAGGAAGAGGCAAGCCATTTCATTTGAAACGAGTGGCAATAATAACGAAGCTTGATGCGCGTGAGAGTGGTGAGCGTTGCACATATACAACTTGAATCGTTCGACCGTCAGTACCATTTATAAACAGAAAGATCGAGCAGCAGGACCCAAATATTGAACGTTGCACAAAGTTTGCAAATCAATTGAATGATGCCATACAGTGCTACCGCATCATTTATGATGAAAAAAAAAGAAAACTGCAATCGTCGTTAGATCGCTTCTTTTGGCCAGTTTCTAATACATAAATCTCTCTCTCTATACAGTACTGTACATATTCTCTCCATTTTATTAAGTTTTTTTCAGTACAAACCAATGAGTGTTACTTATACAAGCCTTAAACATCCAAATGCACTTATATAAACCTTCAATATATACTTATATAGGCCTTAAACATAAATTATAATACAAAATATAGCACTGAATCAACTTACAAACAAATTCAACTTATGAACAATCGCTCGGAACCTAATTCGTTCGTAAGTAGGGGAGCGTCTGTGTGTATATATATATATATGCCGAAAAATCTCTATTTGAACGGCACCTCTAATAGAACTGCACTTTGGTGGAAGAATTGAAAAATAGAACGGCACCCTCTAATCTCAAATTATATATATATATATATATATATATATATATATATATATATATATATATATATATATATATATTTTTTTTTATATATATATATATATATCCATCCATCCATCCACCCATCCACCCACACACCCACACACACACCTCTAATAAAACGGCACCATGTGGAAGAATAACATTTAATAAAATAGAGAATACATACAGTACTGTATACATACATTAGAGAGAGAGAGAGAGATTTACTAGAAACTGGCCGAAAGAAGCTATCTAATGACGATTGCAGTTTTCTTTTTTTCATCATAAATGATGTGGTAGCACTGTATGGCATCATTCAATTGATTTGCAAACTTTGTGCAACGTTCAATATTTGGGTCCTGCTCCTCGAGCTTTATGTTTATAAATGGAACTGACGGTCGAACGATTCAAGTTGTATCCCCGTGCAACGCTCACCACTTTCTCACGCGCATCAAGCTTCGTTATTATTGCCACTCATTTCAAATGAAATGGCTTGCCTCTTCCTTGCACCTCCCTCACTAGAAGCCTTTCGCTTTTCACCAACCATATTGAATAATGGATGCACGAGATATTTAATGATAAAAATGAAAAAGGTTCTTTGTGCACTGGAGATACGTTCCCGCTCTTCCACACTGCAACGAACTGGGCAGAGGAAGGTGGATGCTGGGTGAGCTGAGCTCTCACAACGCCAGGCGTCGGTATTAGCGGCGGAAAGAAGCACTACTCGGAAAAAGGCGCGCAATACAAAATCGAACTTACGAACATTTTTCGACATAAACGCAATTTGCAGACATGTTCGTATGTACCGTTGTTCATAATTCGAATGTTCGTAAGTAGGGGAGCGTCTGTATATCTATCTATCTCTCGCGCACTCGCGCTCTCTCACACACTCGCGCTCTCTCGCACTCTCTCTCACACTCGCGCTCTCTCGCACTCTCTCACACGCTCTCTCTCGCTCTCTCGCACTCTCTCTCGCACTCTCTCAATCTCTCCCACTCTCTCTCGCACACGTGCGCTCTCTCTCACGCACGTGCGCTCTCTCTCAAGCACGTGCGCTCTCTCTCACGCATGCGCGTTCTCCATCCCCCCAGCCCCCATCCCCACCCCCGATGCACACACACACAAACACACAATATATATATATATATATATATATATATATATATATATATATATATATATATATATATATATATATATATATATATATATATATATATATATCATGCAACACGCTTATTTATTCATTTACTTATTTCTTACCTATTTATTTATGTCTAAAATGTATTTTGCTGTGTCTGTGTTCTCACCCTCTTGCAACTGCTTCACACTCGGTTGCGAATCGTTTCAATGAGAGTTGGAGATCACGGCTTGATGAAGCCAACAGAACTACATCATCTGCAGAAAGCACGGATGCAATACTGAGGCCACCAAATCGGCCCCACCTTTATGTCACCGCCCTGCTTAAATATTCCACTATTCTCATTCTCTTCCAATTGAATTATATGGATTTGAGATTCCATATTTATTAATCTGTTTTTTTCTATTCATTTTTGCTTTAGAATAGCATGGTATTTTAGCAATGTGTTATTACTTTCATGGCCTTTATGACTAATCTGAACTTTTTTCATATTATAATAGCTTTCTATTGACAACTTTTCTTTTTCACAGGATTGTTCTCCAGTTCCACAAGTTGGAGCCTCACCAGGTTGGGAAGAAGGGAACAGTGCTGAGCTTCCTGTAAAACAAATAAATGTGTTTAAAAATAGTTTCAAACCTCATAAAAATGCCTGTGTTTTATTTTAAAGTGTTGTGTGGAAGAGTGGTTCAGTGTGATGGCGGTGCGCGTGGATGAACAGAGATTTATATATGTATATCCACCAAGCGTTACATCAAGCAGGTCGACATTACGACTGCCCGAATGCAGCCAAATACTTTTTTCGGGCAGCTAATAACGTTTTGACAGCTGCCCGAAAGAGAAGTAACGCTTTGGCAGCCGCCCGAAAAGGCAGGCAACGTTTTGATTGTGATCTATAATAATCCTTATAAAGCATGAGTTATAGATGTGTGTGTGTGTGTGTGGTTATGTTAGGATTCCCTCGCTACCTTTGTCCAAACCGTGCATCGTAGAGTTGAATTTTTTTTTATGGTGGCCAGAAACGGCTGTCAGATCCTTATAGACAAGTGATTGAATTTCTTCACCTTCTCTAAGTGTGTAAACTCAATCTTTTATTTGTTAAAGTTGAAAGCAGAGTTGCTGTATGTATCGTTTTTACATGATGTCCCTTTAACGCACCGCGTGGCTGATTGGTCTGAAGGTAGGACGCCTTTCCATGTCATATGCAAATGTCATTTTCGGAAGAATTTCAGGCAGCGAGTTTCCAGGTGCTGCCCGAAACACTTTTTTTTCTGTCGTGACGGAAAGACTCGGTGGAGACACGATGCTGCTGGCCGCGCTGACCCAATTTAGTTGTAAGGTAGGACGCCTTTCCACGTCATTTACAAACGTCATTTTCGGAAGAATTTCCGCCAGCGAGTTTCCAGGTGCACACACACACACTCATCCATAAATCACACTTTCTAAGGATTATAGAATAGATAAAGCGTGATTTATGGATGGATGTTTTATGTTAACATTCTCACGCTATGTTCGTCCAAACAGTGCATCGTGGAGAGTTGACATTTTTAATGTTGGGCGGAAACGGCGGTCGACTGATAGAATTTCTTTAACTTCTCTAAGTGTGTAAACTCAAGCTTTGAGCATTTGCAAGGATTATCGATGTGTATGCCTGACCAGAAATATGTTAACTTGCTGCTCTCTTGTGGTAGTTTTAAGCATTACACTCAGCAGATTCGAGAAATCCATAGCGTCTTCAGTGCACACTGCAGTGAACACCCAAGCATTGCTTAAATAGGTAAAATTTGTCATCCTTTCTTTTGAAATTGACCGTCAGTTTTCCTTACTTTTTCCTAAAAGGCATACTCCTGCTTCTGTATACCTGTACATAATTGTATACACGTTTGCCGTGTAACTGAAATTTTCCTTTCTCATAGCGCAACGACTGTCTTTTGGTTCTAAACAAGCAGGTGGGAACGGCAAAGGGGGGCAGACTTGCCGGTCCCACCTGCTTGTTTAGAACCAAAAGACAGTTGTTTTGCTATAAAAATTCTCTTTTGAAAAATGGGTTAAATGAGAAAGGAAAATTTCATCTACACGCATAGCACAGCAAACGTGTATAATTATGTACAGGTACTGTACAGAAGTTCAGCACTTCAAATTGGATTTTTTTTTGGATTGGATAACTTTATTCATCCCGTATTCGGGAAATTTCGTTGTTCCAGTGGCCAGAGGGTGAGGATGCAGGAATAGGAAAGGCATTTTAGACATAAATAGATAGGTAATAAGTAGGTCAAGAAATAAATACATGAATAAATATATAATCAAATAAGCGTGTTGCTTAGCACATATATACATACATACATACACATAAATATACATGCATGCATACGGTAGGTCTTAACACAGCCATTTTTTTGTTAAAGAGCCTGACAGCTGATGGGAGGAAGGATCTGCGGAAGCGCTCCTTCCTGCAATGAGGGTGCCGCAGTCTATTGCTAAAGGAGCTTCGGAGGGACTCCACAGACTCATGCAGGGGGTGGGAGGTGTTGTCCATGATGGACATCATCCTGGTCAGCATCCTCCGCTCTCCCACTTCCTCCACAGAGTCCAAAGGACAGCCCAGAACAGAGCTGGCCCTCCTGACCAGCTTATTCAGCCTGTTCCTGTCCCTCTCCGTGCTCCCGCATCCCCAACAAAGCACTGCATAAAACACTGTAGATGCCACCACAGTGTCGTAGAAAGTCCTCAGCAGTGTCCTGCACACCAAAGGACCGTAGACTCCTCAGTAGGTAGAGGCGGTTCTGGCCCCTTTTGTACAGGGCATCTGTGTTTGTGGACCAGTCTAGTTTGTTGTTGAGGTGAACAACCAGGTACTTAAAATTCTCCACGATTTCAATGTCTGTACCCTGGATGTTCACCTGAGTGGTCTGTTGAGGATTCCTCCGAAAATCGATGACCATTTCCTTTGTCTTACTGGTGTTGATGTAGAGGTGGTTTTGCCTACACCAGTGTTGGAATAATGATTCAAACCTTTTAAATCATTATTAGTAATATTTAATTAAAAAAGGAAGAACATCTTTCAACAAATTCTGCTTACAACTTCGAAGGAGATGCCTTGTGACGCCGTCTCAGTCCACAGTGCATTCTGACGAGCGGCATACTCTTCGGTCCATTTTGCGGCACATAACCAAAACATTCAAAGGTAATCTGATTTAAACAATTGCCATTATTAGATTGAAAGAAAAACACCTGCGTAAGAATTTGCAGTATAAGCATAATCATTTCTTTATAAGGTAAACTGCCGGTGTCCCAGACAAAACAATTTATGAGTCCTTCGTAGATCATTGCGAACTTGCATCCGGGTGGCTGGGTTGCGAGGTCTATCTCCCAGTAAACAGTCCTTGGAGGGTGAGGTGTTATGTCAACAAGCTGGAGCCAGCAGGGTGACCTCGAGTTTGTCCCAGTCTCAAATTAAAGACACTCTTATACAAAAGTAATTAAAATGCCTTATTACTTATGAAAAATGCTTACAAAACATATAGAAACACCCCATAAAAATTCTAACATTCCCTCCTTTTACTATATGTTTGTTATTCATTTTATGACAAATTCAAAATGAGAGGGATATCACCGTTGGCTGTTTTAATTTTACCCGCTTAGGCTCTACTCGTTCGGCAGGTCTGAAAAGCAGAAAATAAGATCATTTTCGCCCAATCCATCGGAATTACCATGCTCCTGGAATTCACTGTTAGTGTCAGCACGTTTCATCAGTAGGGGATATAATTCATGCAATTTAGAATTTGTAGGGGCAATCGCAGTGGTTATAAGTCGGCTCATCAAAGATCTTAAGCAGGGAATAATACAACACCCACATAATGTCAAAATCGTAGCAAAAAGGGCTAATAATTAGGCCAAATCATTATTAGCGAGGCCACAAATCTGTCAGCGGACATTATTCTACTCCAGGATGCTTTTTCATCTTGCGGTTTAGGGTCTGCAGGCCATCGTTGGCCCTGGTGTGGGACCCAGTGGGGGGCGTGTTGTTGAGTGCAACATTTTCAAACGTTGCATACACCCCCTGCTCCTTCAAGAAGCATTTCAACCGCTGCACGATCCTGGAACGCCATCAGACTAGTGGCTGCCAGTTGTTCCTTTATCGCCACAAATCCCTGTTCAGTATAATTTCCAAGGTTTTGGACATTGTAATGCAGGTAATTTATCCAATCAACATTTTTGTTTGGAGTAATTAAAAGAAAAATATACTCCCAACCTGCTGCGATCTGATTAGCCAACTTATACTCATCTGGTACGCCTCGTGGATGCCAATCGCATCAATGCATGTCGGATCACCCTCTCCGATCGACGCCGTCGCGAGGGGCCCGCCATCATACCGGATTTCTGTGCAGCCAATTGTATCTCCTCTACTGTAGATGGAAAAACAGACACTGGTAATAGCAGTGAGACCAAGGCACAAAGTCCTGCTGTCATTTTGGCAGGAGTCGTATAATTTGTTTTGACACCACCACCACCATAGGTCAGAACGTGGAATCAGGGGTGCAGTCTGTTTTAGGACGTGGGCACACCACGTCACATTTATCGCTCCCAGTGCCGGACCGTGCCCTGTGAGGACTAAGCAGGTAAAATGATTAAACGCGCGACATGTGTTGAAAAGTTAGGCTTGTCCTTTGCTGCCGTTGTAACTGGGTAGACATTATTCCATTTCATACATTTTTTTGGGCTTACATCTTCTTTTGTCATTATCTCCTTTACACAATCAGGGGTAATTTGCGCGGGTACTACTCTTAAGAGAGGTCGGCCCCCCATACATGTTATACAGGTTTGATACAGGTTTGATTTATAATAGCTGCATTTTCCATCAACAATAACCAATTATTTCTTACCGCCTCCCGTTTGGGAACTCCCCGTTGCAGAAATGAATTCTCTGGTCATCTCAGATTTTAATTTTACTATGGCGGATCCGGGTGTTTCCATCTCTGACGACCTTCTTACCCATGGACTTAGGAAAAACGTCAGACAAAGATCCACAAGTTAATTTGTCAGTCTGAATTATGATTTGTAATGCCCCACCGTATGGGTTAATTTTATCGAAGGCCTGATGGTTTTTCGCACACGTGTGTCATCCAAGCTTGCCAATCTCGACCAGTTTCTGCAACAAGGTTTCCCCAATCTGTTTTAGGACTGTTATGTACCACACATATTCTATAAAATCCATGTGTATCCTTTGAAATGGATATGTAGCTTTTGTAGCTTGACATAAGGGGGAATCGCCCGTGTTTTTGCCATATATCTGCATATAGATTGAATATATAACCTCCCCCTTTTTTGAGGCATGAAATTTACCATGACTCAAAATGGCAGCCCTCCCAGATAAGTCTTTTGTTTTTGTTTAGTCCCCCAGGTTCCCAAAATTTGCCTACACCAGTCAACAAAGGCTGTGATGACTCCCCTGTACTCCAGGTCGTTCCCGTCCGTCACTCGTCCAACAATAGCGGTGTCGTCAGAGAACTTCTGGAGGTGGCAGGTGTTTGTATTATGTTTAAAGTCCGATGTGTAGAGGGAGAAGAGGAGAGGAGAGAGCACTGTGCCTTGTGGGGCCCCCGTGCTGCAAGCTACCACATCAGACGTACAGTCCTGGAGTCTCACATATTGTGGTCTGTCAGTGAGGAAGTCGATGATCCATGCGGCTAGGTGGTTCCTTACTCCAGCCTCTTCCAGTTTCCCTCTCAGTAGAACCGGCTGAATGGTGTTGAACGCACTGGAGAGGTCAAAAAACATCATTCTCAGCGTGCTTCCCGCGTTCTCCAGGTGTGAAAGAGACCTGTGCATCAGGTAGGTGGTAGCATCTTCCACACCAATGCCTGGACGATAGGCGAACTGCAGAGGGTCCAGCTCTGCATTCATCAGGGGGCTGAGGTGATTGAGGATGATTCTCTCCAATGTCTTGATCAGGTGAGAGGTTAATGCTACCGGCCTGAAGTGGTTTGGCTCCCTGGGGTACGCCGTCTTAGGAACTGGGACCACGCAGGAAGTTTTCCACAAGGTGGGGACCTTCTGCAGACTGAGGTTGAAAATATGCAGAATCACTATACCAAGCTGATCCGCACACTCAGTAGTCTGGAGCTGAGGCCGTCTGGACCGGTAGCCTTCCTTGCCTCGATATTCTTGAGCTGTTTTATCACCTGATCGACAGTAATGCAGTAAATCAATCAAGCAAAATGTACATTGCCACAGCGGTTCAATCCAATCAAGCCAAAGCATCAAAATAAATCACATTTGATATGGAACTTGAGCTGGGAAGCAGCGCCATCGCGTGTCCAAGCATGATTACCACCTGCATACACTACTTTGGGTTTTTACTGGCATCAGGAGACATAGTAACTGCTGAGCTTTGTCATTGGGTAGATCACGTAAAATTGGCTCCTTGAAAAGTAGATCTTTGAGCAAAAAAGTTTGAGCACCAATGATTTTGAAATGTATGTTGAAATGGAGGGTGGCCCGGTGGAACAAGTGGTTAGCACGTCGTCCTCTCAGGTCTGGGTCCTGGGTTCAAATCCAAGTCATGTCCACCTCTGTGGAGTTTGCATGTTCTCCCCGGACCTCCGTGGGTTTCCTCCGGGTACTCCGGATTCCTCCCACATTCCAAAAACATGCATGATGGGCTGATTGGACACTCTAAATTGCTCCTAGGTTGTCCATCTCCTTGTGCCCTGCGATCGGCTGGCCATCGATTCAAGGTGTCCCCCGCCTCTGGCCCGGAGTCAGCTGGGATAGGCTCCACTGGCCTGCAAGACCTTCTCTGCTGGCCTAAAAAAATCAAAGAAATAATCAGTGACTGATGGTAATTATGTTTTGCCCATGCATACTTATTGAATAATTCCAAATTGTCTGTCAGCTTCCTTTCATTGCTTTTCACATCGTTGTGCTGCTTCCAGATGTGTTTTCATATTTAAGCGTCTAACCAATCACATTTCAGCCGTTACTAAATTGCCCCTAGGTATGGGTGTGAGTGTGCATGGTTGTCCGTGTCCTTGTGCCCTGACCACCGATTCTGCGTGTCCCCCGCCCGGAGTCAACTAAGATAGGGTCCAGCACTTACAAACTGTAATCGTTTGTGGTCTGAAAGTTTTGCATTTGTTAAAAAACTGGGTCAAAGGTCAGAAATGCGGCCTCAGGGTCGATTTGAATCAATTTTTTTGAAGAACCAAAGGCGAAATTCAAAAATCTGGCCCTGTCAGGACAATTCACTATTGAAGCTAACCATAGTCGACAACCACATTAAAATCGGACGTAAATCTGTATGAAATGGCTGTTTTTGGAAGTGTCCAAAATCGAGGGTTTTTATCGATTGTTAGCAAGACGACACGAATGACCTGGAAAATGATGCACGTGCAATGTTGTCCTCGTCATGGTGCTTTTACAAAACAGAGTAGTTTTGATCTGAAAGTTTCGTAAGTACCAAAAGAAATGGCCCGTAGTCGCACTTTTCCGACCTAAGAAAATCGACACCCTGGTACAAATCTTGATTTTCTGAAAAACTGGAGTCCAAATTTGAAAATTTGCCAACTTTAGGTGAAAACCGCCTTCAAATCGGACTTACGGTCTTGTCTCCATTTCACCCAGACCTCACAGACATGCATATGCAGAAATAGTTTATATATATATATATATATATATATATATATATATATATATATATATATATATATATATATATATATATATATATATATCCTCATTAGGGTCGCGGGGGATGCTGGAGCCCAGTGGCAGGCCGTGAATTTCAAACCGATGCCTTCAGTGCTATGTCTGAATCAATCCAACCCTCAAAAACTATTTTATGGCGATAAAACCTTTACTGCAGTTACAGCTGTGACCCATAAAAAGCATCAATAATAACCTCATACCATTCAAACATTATTTAGGAATACAGCCATATTTTACTCACCAAAAATCATTTTTATTTGTACACAAAATCCATCCTCCTTTCTTTCCTCCTTTTCTATCGCCATCGAAGCTAATGCTGAAAGTCGAACCTGTCCTGTCGTATTTCTGGCATAAGCTTTTATTTGATTTAATGCTGAAAGTGTCCGGTTCTGGCAGGCTTGCTAGCTTTGGAGTTGTCCGACCTTTCTTAATGATGTCCAGCTTTTCTTGAAGAGTCCGTCTTGAAAATGGCTTTGACAGTAAATCTGCAAATAAATCAATTTCTTCTCCTTCAGCCATTGCGATTTGACAAAACCGCTATTAAATCAACACAACAATTATTTGCTCCAGATAAAGTTTGGTAGCTCTGGCTAGTCCACTCTATCACTAGCCAATCATAGTTTATGAAAGCGATGACGTATCCCTACGCCTGTGAGAAGGCCTTGGTGTCGCCAGCTCGAAATCTGATTGGTTAAAGCAACAGTTTTGCCGACGTATATTTTATGCTGCAGGGCCTGCAGAACTGATTGTGAAGGCCCCCATGTAGATTTCTGACCCTGGCAACAAGTAATGGCTGAAATGTGATTGGTTAGATGCTTAAATATAAAAACACATATAGAAGCAGCGCAACGATGGGAAAAGCAATGAAAGGAAGCTGACAGACAATTTGGAATTATTTAATAAGTATTCATGGGCATAACATAATTAACATCAGTCAGTAATTGAGATATTTTTTTAGGCCAGCAGAGAAGGCCTTGCAGGCCCTGACGGTCCACCACTGCTGGAGCCTATCCCAGCTGATTCCGGGCCAGAGGCGGGGGACACCTTGAATCGATGGCCAGCCGATCGCAGGGCACAAGGAGATGGACAACCTAGGGGCAATTTAGAGTGTCCAATCAGCTTATCATGCATGATTTTGGAATGTGGGAGGAAACCGGAGTACCCGGAGGAAACCCACGCAGGCACGGGGAGAACATGCAAGCTCCACACAGGTGGACAGACCCTGGATTTGAACCCAGGACCCCAGAGCTGTGAGGCCGACGCGCTAACCACTCGTTCCACCCGGGCCTGTGTGCGTGTGTGCATACACGCGTGCGTGCGCGTGTGCGTTGCGTGCGCACTTGGGTGTGCTCGCGCGTGTGTTTATATATATATAGTAATCGGGGGTTATTAATGTCTGTTATTTGTGTTCTCTTGGACATCAAAAATTATGTTCACTCTATGATACTGTATTTTCATGACAATGAGGTGCACCGTATTAAAAGGCGCTTTCTCAGGCGCGGGTGCAATTTCAGTTTTTAACCATACACAAGCGTACGAACACTAAAATATGCCATGAAAACATGACATACTAGCTGCTAGCACGAGACTTCCACTAGCATATAAAATAGCGTATGCTTTTAGAAAAGGTAGCTGGCGCAGAACTTAAGTTTGGTTGTCCTTTATTTTAGTAATGTACATTGTATTCATGTTAGTCCGAGCTCAAACATTTTCAAATCTGTCAAAGTCCTCATATTCTGTATCCAACATGGTGTCTGGAAAATTCACAGCCTGTCTCCCAGGGTTGCATTTCATTGTCTTCGTACAACATTGCTAACAGACACGTTAGGCCAAATATCCATAATCAATTCACAGCTTGCTCGTCCCTTAGCAACTGTTATATATTGTATAAACTCACAAGTCTGTGGCCCATTTGGTTTTGCGCACACTGATCAAAGTGTTTACTTGTATACTGTCACTCAGGTTGCGTAGCTTGTCACACGTAGATTTGACTTCTGGATTTGGCTCGGGTGTTTGCTTCTTAAACAGTTGTTCTTAGCAGGGGACTGGTATAATAAAACTCTTCTTTACACCAAGTGAAGGGCACGGTCTAATTGCCCGGACAAGCTAACCACAGGCGAGAACATATTTGGAAGTTCCTTCGAAACTGAAACACCTCCACTGATATTCAAACTAACGCCCAATTTTGCCTGCCCAGAAAGGGTTTAAAAACTTAGTTAGTGTTAGGTTCATCCAATTGTAAGTTTATCCTTAGGTATTTCCAATTCAGCTTTCAATAAAAAAGGCATCTGTAGTCACATCACCATTTAATTCTTGCAAGAAGAGAATACATCCTCCCGCTCGTCCGGTCAAGATTATTCTAACCACTCAAAGTCCGCTTTGCTAATTTATTCATAAGATTTTAACGCCATGCCCCACAGAAGTGTAAACATTCGTAAAGTCTCACAACAATTTTGTACAGTTATCAAAACAATTGTAGGTCTTGTCGAATCTTCCCAAAACAGTCCTTGGTTCCCAAGAGCGCTTGTTGTGAGACCATCTTCCGAAGCCGTAAACAGTCCTTGGTTCCCAAGAGCGCTTGTTGTGAGACCATCTTCCGAAGCCGTAAACAGTCCTTGGTTCCCAAGAGCACCTGTTGTGAGCCCTCTCCATGCCCAAGGCCATTCCCTGTCCTCTTGATGTTAACCACAGCCCTTACTTTAGCAAGAGATGCATTAAAATGGCTTTTATTAATGCCAATAACTCTAACATAAAAGCACAGCGATCAACACATATATATTGATTAATATTGTAAGCATGTTTATAATAAGGCTTTATATTCCTAAATAAGCATTGCAAACACATTTATAATAATGATTACTCCAACATTCCCCCCTATATTATAAATTTGCACATGATTTTCATTTTATAAAACTTCCTTTTGGCTTTATTCCATTAATTCATTTTATGGCAAAAAATAAAAATGGGGAGGAAATGTCCGTTTCCGTTGGCTTTAGTTTTACCCGCTCACTGGCACGGCTGGTCTGAAAAGCAGAAAACAAAATCATTTTCGCCCAATTCATCCTCGGAATTACCAAGCTCTTGAAGTTCACTGCTCTCCTCAGTACGTTTTCTCAGCAGAGGATATAATTCATGTAATTTAGAATTTGTAGGGGCAATCGCAGTGTTTATAAGTTGGCTTATCAAAGATCTTAAGCAGGGAATAATACAACACCCACATAATGTCAAAATCAGCAAAAAGGGCTACGGAAAATGCAACAAATTGGGCCAAATCAAAAGGACTTATGCCACCAGCTTTCCAAGGCGGAATTCTCCGACTCCAGAATGCTTCTTCATATTGCGATTGAGGGTCTGCAGGCCACTAATGGCCTGGGTGAGGGACCCACCGGGTGACGTGTTGTTGAGTGCAACATTTTCAAACATTGCATACGCCCCCTTGCTGCGGAAGCAGCATATCAACTGCTATGCGACCCTGGAACGCCATAAGACTGGTGGCTGCCAATTGTTCCTTTATCGCCACAAATCCCTGTTCAGTATAGTTTCCAAGTTTTTTGGACATTGTAATGCAGGTAATTTATCCGATCAACATTTTTGTTTGGAGTAATTAAAAGAAAAATAGACTCCCAACCTGCTGCGATCTGATTAGCCAGCTTATACTCATCTGGTACGCCCCGTGGATGCCAATCGCATCAATGTATGTCGGATCACCCTCTCCATGCCGATCGACGCCGTCGCGAGGGGCCCGCCATCATACCGGATTTCTGTGCAGCCAATTGTATCTCCTCTACTGTAGATGGAAAAACAGACACTGGTAATAGCAGTTAGACCAAGGCACAAAGTCCTGCTGCAATTTTGGCAGGAGTCGTATAATTTGTTTTGGCCGCACCACCACCATAGGTCAGAACGTGGTATCAGGGGTGCAGTCTGTTTTAGGACGTGGGCACACCACGTCACATTTATCGCTCCCAGTGCCGGACCGTGCCCTGTGAGGACTAAGCAGGTAAAATGATTAAACGCGACATGTGTTGAAAAGTTAGACTTGTCCTTTGCTGCTCTTGTAACTGGGTATACATTATTCCATTTCTCACAATTGGGGCTTACATTTTCATTTGTCATCTCCACTACACAATCAGGAGTAATTTGCGCGGGCACTACTCGTAAGAGAGGGCGGGGCCCCATACATGTTATGCAGGTTTGATTTATAGTAATAGCTGCATTTTCCATCAACAGCAACCAATTATTTCTTACCGCCTCCCGTTTGGGAACTCCCCGTTGCGGAAATGAATTCTCTGGTCATCTCAGATTTTAATTTTACTATGGCGGATCCGGGTGTTTCCATCTCTGACGATTTTCTTACCGTCTCATAGACATGGTCATTGTTGTTGAGACACAATTGTAGAATTTTGTAAAAAGAGTCTTCTCCACCTGCCCATGGACTTAGGAAAAACGTCAGACAAGGATCCACAATTTAATTTGTCAGTCTGAATAATGATTTGTAATGCCCCCACCGTATGGTTTAATTTTATCGAAGGCCTGATGGTTTTTTCGCACGGGTGTGTCATCCAAGCTTGCCAATCTAGACCAGTTTCTGCAACAAGGTTTCCCCAATCTGTTTTAGGACTGTTATGTACCACACATATTCTATAAAATCCATATGTATCCTTTGAAATAGATATGTAGCTTTTGTAGCTTGACATGAGGGGGAATCGCCCGTGTTTTGGCCATATATCTGCATATAGATTGAATATATATAACCTCCCCCTTTTTTGAGGCATGAAATTTACCATGACTCAAAATGGCAGCCCTCCCAGATAAGTCTTTTGTTTTTGTTTAGTCCCCCAGGTTCCCAAAATTTCCCATTGCAGAAATCAAAAAATTTCATTTGACGAAATTCTTTTCTTTTTTGTTTCTGTCCTACTCTGCCACCGCCGTCCTCGAAAGGCTTAGCAGCGATTTCAGAAATATTCCACCTTGATAGAATATTGATATATCTTGGTGGCTAGCCAATTGAAACACAAAAGACAGACACTCATCCACGCTCGCACTCATAATCAAGGAATTTAGAGTGCTCCCCCAATCATTCATAATTTTGGTTTGTTGGAGTAAAACTGGAGTACCCAGAGAAAACCTACGAATTCTTGAGGACACCAGGAATACTCCACACTCCGGAAGGTCTGGATCCATTCGCATTAGTAGATCCTCGAACCGCAAGGTTGATGCCTGAAGAAACTAGATAATTAATGTATTAGATTCACATGCCACATATCTAAAAATAGAAATTTGTTCAATTGCCACCGCCCCTTACCCCAGTCAGTCAGCATGTAGACTGCCATGCGAGAGGCTGTGATTAACTATCTATTCACCAATAATGTAATAACGGAAAAGTTGTGACACATTGAAACACACACACACACCCTTTTATTTAACCGTTTGTAAAAACTTTATCTCCATGTTCTGCATTAAGTTACACCCCCTTTCAACGCTATCGAATTTTGCCCATTCTAGTCAACCCATCTACTTAAAGCATTTCTCAAAGGTTGATATTTTATAATTTGGAGATGTTATTTTCTAAACATAGACATTATTTCATCACTTGTTTCAAACCATGAAAGGCCCCACCTGAATTTGTTGTAGATATTCCCCTTTATCTAAGCTTGTTATTGCCAATCGTTATCACCGTAACATTCAGGTGTATTAACCCCATAATTGCAATGCAGTAAGTTTTGGCTAAATTCTTAATTTGTATGCCCCCAAAGTAATAGACAGTAACGTCCCAATAGTCATCAATATGACCTATACCAAAGCATATTCCCCCTTTAGGCCAAACAGGGAACGCCTTTTGTGCACTTAAAGACGCCCCATGTTTCTTCTGGGGAAACTATGCCTATCCTAAATCAATTATCTTATTTACCCCAGCCAGGTTCAATTTACCTAATAATTTGGACGAATGCCACGAAATTTCTCATGCCCTTTCTGCATTGTTAATTTCATGTCTGATCTCTTTAACAACCAAATAACTCTTAATACCTAAGACATAATTTGTAAATCACCCCATACTATGTTTACTTAAGATAAGAGCTATTTCATATAGCTCTCTGTTACCACAAGATAAATCTACAATAATTAAATTAGAGAAATCAACCTTTTACTAGGCATTTCCTAATTATAATTTTCAACGCTTAATAAAGGACCCACAAATTGTCACCAATATGCCATAATATTGTAAAAAACCGAAATTCCATTCATTTTTCTTTAACCAGCCAATCTCCTATATTAAAGTACAGTGGTACCTCGAGATACGAGCTTAATCCGTTCCGGGACTGAGCTCGTATGACAAGTTACTCGTAACTCGAGGTAAAGTTTCCCATTGAAATGAATGGGAAACAAATTAATTCGTTCCAACTCTCTGAAAAAAACACCAGAAACAGGATATTGGATTGAAAAAAAAAGTTTTATTTCTTATAATTCGCCATATATTGACAAAGTAATACATAACGAGTGGTTTAATAGAAATAAAGTGTTTAATCTAACTAAAATTGGCCGGATTTCGCCGAGGGGAGAGGGGCTTCGGTTTTTTTTTTCCTCCACACAACGCACTCGTAAACAGAACAAACACTCCACCCTCACGTTCGCTATCGATGGGCTGTTTGCTGTCGTACTATTCCCTTCAAAATATTCCGAAAATGATGCACACAAATGTCCTCACAATCGGAGAACGCACGACCACTTGCCAACGAGCAGCAAGCAGTCTTATCAGCGATCGCACCGCTGCTCATGGGAGCTTCGGAGGCGCTGGCTAGCGGCTCATTTTAGCTTGTAGCATCTGTGTTCGCATCCCCTCGAACGGCGACTATGATAGAGTTGCTACCGGGGATGCTGTTGCGAGCCAGTCCCCCCGATGTTCTTATGAGCAGCCAATGAGCAGAGTCTTTTATCAGCGATCGCCCCGCTGCTCATGGGAGCTTCAGGGGCGCTGGCTAGCGGCTCCTTTTAGCTTGTAGCATCTGTGTTCGCATCCCTCGAACGGCGCCTATGATAGAGTTGCTACCGGGGATACTTTTGCGAGCACGAGTATACTTCATTACCCAGAAAGCCCTCTTTTCACCGCGCATGCGCGTTGTGCGTTTCCTGGTCTGAATAGCTCATCCGGTGCTCGTAAATATTGTTATACACGAAAGATATGCCAAAAAAAATGCCATGGCAACCTGGCTTGGTCGCATCACGAAACTTTGACCGCATCACGGGCGAATTATTCGATCGAAATTTCCCCCGTAAGACGAGCATTCCGTATGACGAACGGTCGTATGACGAGGTACCACTGTATTTTGAACAATCCAACCATTCAAAAACTGTAATAATATCGTTTTATCCTACAAAACTAGCTCTCTTCAATTAAGAGCCCTTTGAACTTCACAAATAAAAAATAAAATAATAATAATAGTATTATTCCCAATTCCAAAGCTTTTGCCAAATCAATCTTTGCCAAACAGATTTTCTATCACCTCGAAAGACATTTCTGATTAAATCCCCAAAATAAATGCGAAGATAATCGCGGAACCCTGCATCCCTTGCAGACCATGTTTTGTTCTTATTCTGAAATGTTTAAACGGAAGCGCGCCCTTAGCCGCTGACTGTGACCTTTACGCTCGCTGCAGAAGCAGCATTCTTATCTTTTGTTTACAAATTCCAAAACGCTCTCTTTTCTTTTTGTGCACAATATTTCCCAAGACCCCATAATCACAATATGCTGCAAGCACAACTATATCATAGCAAAAACCTATTTCTGCCCTCAAGTTTGCTTCAAGACCAATTATTGTAATATTCTCCACGGAAGGTGTCCCCCAAAAATTTTAGTCGCTTGTGCGGTCGTTCACTATACTGTATTATAATGTCTAACACCGTCAAATCAGCCGCACCAAAACAGAGCGCTTCCCCCGCAATCGAAGCATTATTCGGCAAGTTTAGAATATGACCAAAACGCAGTTTTGGCAACCCCACTAAACATTTAATTGGCTGTTTTGTATTTCTGTTAACCAAAATATTCCGGCTAGCAGACGGGAACGAAACCAGGATAAGCCACAATAAGCCATTTCATTCCAGTACATTGACAGTACATTTAGTTACTATTAGCAAAGTATGCCTAGGACTTGGAAATAACCATTTTAATTGCCGTTTTACAACTTTCAGCATCACACAAAAAATTCCAATTGAATTCATTCACAAAGAATGTGATCTCTGGTTTAAAATTAGCTTAACATCCTCATGTTCAAAATCCCCATTCAAATCATTTTGAGCAGGCCTGCCTTGTTTGGACTTTTTGTCCAGGCAATCACGCGATATATGTCCCAATTCTCCACAAACCCAGCACATAGCATTTTTGAAAACCCGATTTCATTTGTTTTTTCCAACTTCTTGGCTTACATTCCTATCCTCTCCCGTCAGCCGAGTAGGCCGCGCTATCTTTTCTTTTTTTATTTTACACAACGGACCCGTTTTATCACTCTTCTTTCTGTGGAACAAGCCGCCTCGCTTGAATCTCCCTTCACATATTATATAGATTACTTCTATGCTTAGTGCGTATTTTATCCTGCAGGTTTTAATATTTCATGCATATTTAAGCTGGCCAGCAAACCCATATTTGTTTAACCATAAATTTAGGTGTTTAACCCTTGTAGCGCTTTGATTTTCAACAAATTTCATCTTTACACGGCGGACACTGTTTCACATCGTCGTCGCTAACCGCTTTGATATTTGGGCTGCCCATTTTGAAGGGAGCTCGCGTGCACTCAGTTATCAGTTAGCAAATTTCTTTTCCGCGGAAGGACACACGTAACACACGCAACACGTAACACACGCAACACAAATGTATACCCTAGCCTCGAAGGACCAAATGTTAGGTTCATCCAATTGTAAGTTTATCCTTAGGTATTTCCAATTCAGCTTTCAATAAAAAAGGCATCTGTAGTCACATCACCATTTAATTCTTGCAAGAAGAGAATACATCCTCCCGCTCGTCCGGTCAAGATTATTCTAACCACTCGAAGTCCGCTTCGCTAATTTATTCATAAGATTTTAACGCCATGCCCCACAGAAGTGTAAACATTCGTAGAGTCTCACAACAATTTTGTACAGTTATCAAAACAATTGTAGGTCTTGTCGAATCTTCCCAAAACAGTCCTTGGTTCCCAAGAGCGCTTGTTGTGAGACCATCTTCCGAAGCCGTAAACAGTCCTTGGTTCCCATGAGCGCTTGTTGTGAGACCATCTTCCGAAGCCGTAAACAGTCCTTGGTTCCCAAGAGCACCTGTTGTGAGCCCTCTCCATGCCCAAGGCCATTCCCTGTCCTCTTGATGTTAACCACAGCCCTTACTTTAGCAAGAGATGCATTAAAATGGCTTTTATTAATGCCAATAACTCTAACATAAAAGCACAGCAATCAACACATATATTGATTAATATTGTAAGCATGTTTATAATAAGGCTTTATATTCCTAAATAAGCATTGCAAACACATTTATAATAATGATTACTCCAACAGTTAGATATCAAGAGTTTTTCGCTCTCGCAATAAAGCCACAGGGGTGTTAGAACCGACCGTGAGTCTCAGTTTGTCTTGTATATCTTGTGTCTCTGTCTGTCCCCCCCACACCACACAATAAAATGTAGCATGCATTTAAAAAAATAAAACAGCAGCCTTTTGAAAAGGTAAAGTATATCATAAGTATAAGTAATCAATTTAGTACAATATTAGTTTGATCTCTGCAAATGCTGAGCAAGTCAGTGTAAGGGTAGAACGCAGCAGCATCGTCTTCTCTTTTGACACACTACCAATGCAGCTATCCTCAGACCTAAACAAAAACAGACAATAATACCATCATAATAATGTCATTCAAAAGTAATGCAATGGCAATTTTTCTCTCACTTCCAACTTGGTACTTAGCTGCAAATGTAGCATAATTTCCAAGATGGCAGCGCATGAACATGCAGCGGCTTCCCCTATTTGTGCACTCTTTTCCAGTTTTTTGTATGTCTTTTTGCAAGTTGTTTGTCAATACCGGACTTTAATGTGAACTATAACCATCAGGCAGGAGATTATGCTTTCTAGCGACTTCCATTGCGCGTAAAGCATGCCAGAAAAAATTGCAAAATTAGAGAATCCACGATGGATAGTTATCGGCTCTGGCCATTGAAGGAGGCAGCGTCGGGAGAGAAAACAAGCGACGCTGTAAAAGCGGGCCTGCTGGCTAAGATCAGAAAACAGCCCCTAAAACCACCACTGCCAAGCATCTACCTCCCCAACGTCAGAACCATTGTAAACAAGACGGTTGATTTGGAATTACAGCTCGCTGCTAATCGCTACGTTCAAGAATGCTGCATGCTAATCATCACAGGGACCTGGCTACACCCGCAAATTCCCGACGCTACGGTGCAGCTAGCAGGCCACACACTACTCAGATCGGAGAGGACTAGTGACTTGGGGGAAAAAAAGAGGCGGTATGCTCTGCATCTAAAGTGAATGAGGGATGGTGTAACAGTAGCATTTTTCTGGATAGACACTGTTCCCCAGTGGGGCCACATCTGTGCTGCATTTGCGAAAGTCAAGGATTATTTCTTTAGTTTTCGTGGTGTTTAGTGTGAGATTGTTCACCAAACACCACAAAGACAGTTTGTTGACCTCATCTCTGTAAGCAGACTCATCCCCCCTGAGATGAGTCTGACCACAGTGGTGTCATCGGCTAATTTGATGATGGCGTTAGACTGGTGGGTCGGTGTACAGTCATATGTGTACAGGGAGTATAGAAGAGGACTCAGTATACAGCCTTGAGGGGAGCCAGTGCTCAGTGTAATGAGGAAGATAGGTGGGGACTAAGTTTAACAGTTTGTGGACGGTTGGTTAAGAAGTTCTTAATCCAGTAGCAGATGGAAGAGGATAGTCCAAGGTGGGAGAGTTTGTCAGCCAGAATGTCCGGTATTATAGTGTTGAAGGCTGAGCTATAGTCAATGAAAAGCATCCTCACGTAGTTCCCATGGTGCTCCAGGTGGCTCAGTGCTGTGTGTAAAGCTACGGCGATGGCGTCCTAAGTGGACCTATTTGCTATATAGGCAAACTGGTGAGGGTCAACTGAGGGAGGGATTGTATCCCTGATATGGCGGGCGACCAACTTTTCAAAGCACTTCATGATCATAGGCGTAAGTGCAACAGGCCTATAATCATTCAGGCTGTCAATGGTTGGCTTTTTAGGGACAGGGATAATGGTGGCAGATTTCAGGCAGGATGGGATGATGGATTGTTGCAGGAAACAATTGAAGATCTTTGTGAAAACACCAGTCAGCTGGTCAGCACAGGCTTTGAGCACCTTCCCAGGTACTCCGTCAGGGCCAGCAGCCCTCCTGGTGTTCACAGTCCACAGTACCTGTCTCACTTCATGTTCCTGAAGCTCCAGTGTACTGCTGCAGGGTGGTGGTGGATGTGTACCTTGACCTGAAGGCGGTGTTACGGCATTTGATGAGTGCCTGTGTCTCACTGGTCATCCAGGGTTTTTGGTTAGGAAAAACCTGTATCCGTTTTTTAACAGTGACGTTGCCCGTGCAGTTTTTGATGTCGGAAAGTACAGTGTCCGTGTAGTCCTGGAGGTTGTGGTGTTCAAAAAGTTCCCAAATGGTGCGGGAAAAACAGTCCTGCAGCTGAGAAAGGGCGTCCTCGGGCCATGTTTTTATTATCTTTATTTGTGGCGTTGTTAGCCTCCGGAGTGGGGTCTATGCGGGGGTGAGGGACAGGCAGAGATGGTCTGATCCAGCAAGGTGAGGGAGGGGTGTCTCTATAAGCATGTTTGATATTAGAATAAACACGGTCTAGAGTTTTAGCTCCTCTGGTGTGACACTTCACGTACTGGATAAACTTAGGCAGAACAGTCTTTAACATGGTTGGTTAAAGTCACCGGCGACAATAAGGACTCCATCGGGGTGGTCAAGCTGCTGTTTGTTTACAGCCGCTAGCAGGAGGCTAAGTGCCGTGCTAACGTTAGCATCCGGTGGGATGTAAACAGCCATTACAATGACAATCGTTAGCTCTCTAGGTAGAGAGAAGGGCCTGAACCGTACTGCCAAGAGCTCTAAATCCGGGGAGCAGTGAGTGTTAATGATCCTACTGTTGCAGTACCATTCATTGTGTATGTACATGCAAAGTCCCCCCCCCCTTGCTTTTCCCTGATAATTCTTTCGAACGATCATTTCGGAATAGCGTCCGGCTACCTAATGATATCGCGGCCTTGCGGATTTGCGGGTGTAGCCACGTTTCCGTGATGAAAATAATGTTGCAGTTTCTGACAAAGCTGTTGGTAGCAAGCTGAAGTTCCAAATCGTCCATTTTGTGGGTGATTGATCTGGCGTTGGTCAAGAAGATACTTGGAAGCGGTGCACGATGTGGTTGCTTCCTTAGCTTAGCAGCTAGGACCGCTCGGCATCCGCGCTTTTGCTTTCTTTCCCTTCTCCGCCCCTGTCGTACTCTGAGTGGGCTGACTATCCACGGAGATCCCGGTGGTCTCGAGATGTCCTCGGGGATATTGTAGGTCCGTTGGTAATCTGTTGTGATGGATATATCGCATCTCCTCCTGAGAGTAATTAAATCCTGGCGACTGTAGAGTCTGTAGGTTTGCCTCGCAGATGTTAGTAAATAACGATAAGATTGAGAAAACAAAACACCAAACTGGAGAGCATAGAGCCGCTGCACCCGTGCGCGCCGCCATCTTGGATCCAGTTAGTGCTGTAGTCTTAAAAGTGGACTTGTCTTGGGAGCATGGACCTCCCTCCAATCCAGAGGCCACTGAAGGGTGGATGGAGAGGGGGCCCGGACTGGTCTGTATTGTCTAAATGTTCTTTCTGTATTTTAATTTGTGTTATTGTTAAATATTCTGTTTTTCCTTTGTGTTATTTTCTTGAAATCAAGTTTGTACCTTCTACCCATTTGAGAGAATTAAAGAGTGCAAATAAAAGAAGCAGGCATAGCTGTTCATTGCAGAGCACACAAAAATAGAATCTTTTACAAATTGGTGCTGTTGGAAGGATTCTCTCTGGATGGAAGAACGGCTCTGAATTCAAAACTCTTTGATGACAGATGGTGGGGCGCCACGGAATTACAATAGGACACATTGTTTGTCTTAAATACGGACAGTCCAATTGAATGTCAATTGACTAACGTGGGAATGATTTTGTAACGCAACTTGTAATGTCAGAGAATACACTGGCGAATCTGACAACGTTAGATTTGAATCCTGTAGTAATGTGCAAAGAACGCAATGGGGAATTTGATAACCTGGGTTAATTGTTTTAAAGTACTACCGTATTTTGATTTTAATATACCCGGGTATAGTAAATGATTTTTGCTTTTTTGAGCCTCCCATTTGTGCGCCATTTAATATACCCCTGCCGTTAAATATACCCGGCTACTCAGCTTCTTTAGCAAGATTTGTATGGCGTTCATGGGGGCATAATTATAGATACAGTGGTTTCTCGACACACGATCGTAATCCGTTCCGAGACTGAGATCATATGACGAGGTTCTCGTAACTCGAGCGGACGTTTCCCATTGAAATGAATGGAAAAAATAATAATTCGTTCCAGTCCTCTGAAAAAACACCAAAAACAGGATATTGGATTGGAAAAAATGTTTTATTTCTTCTAATTCCTCATCTATTAACAAAGTAACACATAACTAGTGGTTTAATAGAAATAAAATGTGTTTAATCTAACTAAAATTGGGCGGATTTCGCCGAGGGGAGAGGGGCACTAAAGGGGCGGAGGGCCTCGTTTTTTTTCCCACACAACGCACTCGTAAACGGAACAAACACTCCACCCTCACGTTCGCTATCGATGGGCTGTTTGCTGTTGTACTATTCCCTTCAAAATATTCCGAAAATGATGCACACAAATGTCCTCACAATCGGATAACGCACGACCACTTGCCAACGAGCAGCAGTCTTTTATCAGCGATCGCTCCGCTGCTCATGGGAGCTTCGGGGGCGCTGGCTAGCGGCTCCCTTTTAGCTTGTAGCATCTGTGTTCGCATCCCCTCGAACGGCACCTATGATAGAGTTGCTACCGGGGATGCTATTGCGGGGAGTTGCGAGCCAGTGCCCCTGATGTTCTTATGAGCAGCCCACGAGCAGCAGTCTTTTATCAGCGATCGCTCCGCTGCTCATGGGAGCTTCGGGGGCGCTGGCTAGCGGCTCCCTTTTAGCTTGTAGCATCTGTGTTCGCATCCCCTCGAACGGCGCCTATGATAGAGTTGCTACCGTGGATGCTATTGCGGGGAGTTGCGAGCAAGTGCCCCTGATGTTCTTATGAGCAGCGAACGAGAAGTAATATAATACTCCTCGTATTAGATAAAAATAACAGGAAATGCAGCAGCTGAGCTTACCCACGTATTGATTGTGGGTAAAGTTTTATTATGAGAAAGAGTGCCATTGCCTGTCGGCGTTGTGTGCACGAGTATACTTCATTACCCAGAAAGCCCTCTTTTCCCCGTGCATGCGCGTTGTGCGTTTCCTGGTCTGAATAACTCATTCGGTGCTCGTAGATATTGTTATACACGAAAGATATGCAAAAAAGACAGTGCCATGGCCACCTGGCTTGGTCGCATCACGAAATTTTGATTGCATGACGGGCGAATTATTCGATCGAAATATCCGTCGTAAGACGAGAATATTGTATGACGAGCGGTCGTGTGACGAGGTACCACTGTACTTAAGTTAATTAAAATTCCAAGTCAGACTTTATTCAGCAGTAAGTAGTAGTTACTAGTCGGACAAAGACGCTGTCAGCAACAGACTTTCTCTTACCCCGTCACGGCATAAAGGGTGCGTAGTGGATCGTACCTTCCCGTTTGTGCGCCATTTAATATACCCGGGTATATTAAATGTGGGGGTATATTAAACAGCAAAATATGGTAACGTTGGAATGACATTTGTGACGCGTCCTGTAATGACGGAGAACGCATGGCGGATCTGACAACGTTAGATTTGGATCCTGTAGGAATGCCCGAGGGCGCATTGGCGGATCTGACAACATTAGATTTGGATCCTGTAGGAATACCAGAGAGCGCATTGGCGGATCTGGGTTTTGCTTGAATCGGATTATTTGTTTGCTAATAGTGTTAATCATGACATGTAGTAGATAGAGTTCTGAGGTGATTGTCTGTGCAGAGGACGTGTGACCGCAGGTGGGGGCTGACCCACTCACCGCAGGGGCTCAGAAGGCGGGGGCTTATCAACTCTGTATTTCCTGTCAGTTTGTTCCAAAGGTGTATTTAAGCCATGTGGTTTTTAGTGTTGTCGTGTAATCATTGTTGTATGGTATTATTTAGTTGCTAATGAAACATGTACCGTATTTTCCAGCATATAAGCCACTTTTGTCAGACAAAAAATGATGACTGAATCAAGGGTACGGCTTATATGCACATAAAAAGTGGACATGCATGAAACTGCAAGTTGACAACGCATAAGACAATAACGTCATGATGCCATGACGTCATGACGCCATGACGTCATGACGCAAGACAATGTGGCCGATACGGTCATTAATTTCAAAATAGAGAAAAGATTAACAGATAAAATACTAAACAAAATGTAACTTACCTAGAGTGGGGCGCCGCCATCTTACCTAGGGCGCTGCCGTCTTACCTAGTTAAATGTGCTCTGACTGGCCTTGATTATGAAATAAAATAAAATTCCACTTTTTTTTCCGTTTTATTTCTTGTTTGATAGTGACAACTGTTGCAGCACCCTAACCCTAACCATCAAAGGAATTCTTAAACTTCTGGTGAGAAAATTGTAATTTCTGTCATTGGAAAGCATCAGGTTCTCATCAAGATAGATATATCTTTTTTCAAATTTAACAATTTGATGTTTTGCATTTAAAAGACAGGCATATTAACTTCCTTATGATATTGACCTTAATACAGTAATACCGTGACATACGAGTGCCCCGACATACGAGCATCTTGAGATACGAGTAAAATTCCAAGCAAATATTTACCTTGAGATACGAGACAAATTTTGATAGACGAGCATACAACCAGGTGGCTGATGCGAGACGCTGCTTATGAGAACAGCATGGGCACTGTCTTTTTCGCTGCAACTCCCTCATGTAAACATACCTTCAAACAATGAGCGGAGCGTTGCGGGAGCTCAGTAGCAAGGAGGAGGTGAAAATGGGGACCTCCTCGCTAAAAAGGAAATCATACACATGTTGGCGAAGTGGCAAGAGTTTTCTGATTTTATGGAAAACAGGCACCCAAACAAATTGGTAAGTGGTCGTGCGTGATTAGACGAGACAAGATGAGACGAGACTGGATTCGAGACTAGACTGTGTTCGAGACTAGACTGTGTTCGACACTAGACTGGATTCGAGACTAGACTGGGTTCGAGACGACTGGATTCAAGACTTGACTGAACTAGTTCTAGACTAGACTGGGTTCGAGATTAGACTGGATTTTAGACTAGACTAGATTCCAGACTAGATTCCAGACTAGATTCTAGACTAGATTCTAGACTAGGCTAGATTCTAGACTAGGCTAGATTCTAGACTAGGCTAGATTCTAGACTAGACGCTAGACTAGGCTAGACTCTAGACTAGACTCTAGGCTAGACTCTAGACTAGACTCTAGGCTACTCTAGACTAGGCTAGATTTTAGACTCTAGACTAGATTCTAGACTAGACTAGATTCTAGACTAGATTCTAGACTAGACTAGATTCTAGACTAGACTAGATTCTAGACTAGACTAGATTCTAGACTAGATCCTAGACTAGATCCTAGACTAGACTCTAGACTAGATTCTAGACTAGATTCTAGACTAGATTCTAGACTAGACTAGATTCTAGACTAGATTCTAGACTAGACTAGATTCTAGACTAGATTCTAGACTAGACTAGATTCTAGACTAGATTCTAGACTAGATTCTAGACTAGATTCTAGACTAGACTAGATTCCAGACTAGACTAGATTCTAGACTAGACTAGATACTAGACTAGATTCTAGACTAGACTAGAATCTAGACTAGATTCTAGACTTGACTAGAATCTAGACTAGATACTAGAGTAGAATCTAGACTAGATACCCAGAGTAGAATCTAGACTAGACTAGAATCTAGACTAGATACTAGAGTAGAATCTAGACTAGACTAAAATCTAGACTAGACTAGATTCTAGACTAGAATCTAGACTAGAATCTAGACTAGACTAGACTAGACTAGAAACTAGACTAGAATCTAGACTAGACTAGATCCTAGATTCTAGACTAGTTCTAAAAAATTAAGAACACTATCAATAGGTCCTTTTTTCACACCTATAGGGCGCACCTAAAACTAAAAAAAAATCCCTAAAATGGTCGAAGCGCCCAATCAGTCAGTGCGCCTTGTCTGTGCACAAAATTAAATTTTTGTATGGCCCTGACCGCTTGAGTGACTGGTTTTATTTCTTGTCGGCACGCTACTTTTTGAGATCAACCACGCGGACGTTCACCCTAAAAATACCCTCCTCGCGCATTCCAAGCATTACGGTAAATCCATTCAAAACATCCCAGGGGAGTGGCAAGGCATTTGACTTACGTGTGCTTGCAGCGCTTTTAATCCTCAAAAACACTCAATACTCAAAGAAACAGCATATTAGAACTATAGCAGAGGAAATGCCTGACGTGAATGACAACACAATGCGGGTGTGAACGCTTGGAAAATGGACTGAAGCCATGGATCGAACACAATTTAACAACTTTGCTAACGGATTGCTAACGGATGGCCAACAAGTAGTTCAGCCAGGCAGCGTCGCACGGGTTACGTGACGATTTTGAATAAATTGTCTATGCTGATATAACAGCGAGGAGAAGGCTTTTACAGAAGGCTTGGGAGTGATGCATGTCGTGAGTTGCAATGGATTATGGATGACTGGGCTCAAGTGTCGGCCAGCACTGTTGTTCGAATTTTCGCCAAAGCTGGAATCAAGTTCCCGGAATACACAACTCTGACTGACAGTGGAGCCCAGCATGTTGAACGCCGAACTCTTTATATCAGTGTACGTTTTACCTCAATAAAGCATTATCAAAGGCACTTAGTTTTGCTTGTGCTGTCTTTAATAAAACACGCCAGCGGCTAGCCTAATTTACGCTAGCAGCTAGCATAACATACGCTAGCGGATAGCATAACACACGTTGCGTGCATATTCTCTACCTCGGTCACAGTCTGCAGAAGTTCCCAAAGACTTCCTGTGTGTGGTTCCAGCTTTATCCAACTCTACAACGTCTTTTTCTTGAGTCTGTATCCGTTTTTGCTACCGCAACCAAGATGGCGCCGCTCAATTGGCAGCCGGTGGCGGTAGCTCCGTCCGCTCTTGCTGCTTTTCTGTCTTAATGATTTGATTTGGTGATTCTTAATGATTCCATATACTTTGCTTTGCTTTGTACTTTGTGCTTTTTCTTTGTTGTGCTGCAGCTTTTGCGACTGTATTGTCTAACTTGTAACTATGTGTAACTATGCTTTTCCTGTATCTGCATTCTCACCCTTTTGCTACTGTCACAATGAAATTTCCCGAATACGGGATGAATAAAGTTATCCAATCCAATCCAATTCTAGTCACTTTTTCCCTGAGTGGAGCCTTCAGGGCCCACAGCTGAGCCCACATACCCGCCCCACGGCCAAGTACAAGAAGTCGCACCGCTTTTGCTAGACGTGGCGCTCCAAATTTGCATAAGCTCGGCTGTTTTCTTTTGGATTTTTTATTTTTTATTTAACATTTTATTGAACATGTTTTTCTTAATAGGCAGCCCGGTGGAGAGTGGGTAGCGCATTTGCCTCACAGTTCTGGGGTCTACGGTTCTATCTCAGGTCGGTCCTAACTGTTTGGAGCTTGCATGTTTTCTCCGGGTACTCCGGTTCCCTCCCACATTCCAATTATATTCAGGCTAAGCTGGTTGGACACTCTAAATTGCCTCTAGGTATGAGTGTGAGCATGAATGGTTGTCAGTCTCTTTATGCCTTGCGATTGGCTGGCCACCAATTCAGGCTGTTCCCCGCCTGGTACCCATGGTTAGCTGGGATGGGCTCCTGCACCCCCCCCCCCCCCGCAAACCTTGTGAGGATAAGCGTTTCAGAAATTGAATGCATTTTTCTTATTGATATATCGAGCGATTTATTGTCTATTCAAATACATTTCGATATTGAACTTTTGCCGGCCCTACTGTCATGTAATCTCAAGTTATGGAACCTCTCGCTGCAAAGGTACAAAAAAATAAAATATTTTACCTCTTCAAACTTCTTGGCCTTGTACAGTTCTGCTCCCTTCAGAAAATTCAACAATATGATGTCACACAGCACGGTACCCTAAATGATAGGGAGATTATGAATTACAATATGATGAACACACAGCATTTTCTTTTTTTTTTTTAAGCCGAAGACCATAAACTGCTACAACAATTGATTTAATGAACACTGAGATCCCAACGAGATATGGTGTTTCATCACACTAGATAGATTCTGAAGTTGTTTTTATGCAAATGTTTCGTTTCGTTCAAATTGTCAAATCGTTCTCACTCAACATCCCCCATTTGTGGTTATTCCCAACATTTCCCATTTCCCCCTCTTAGCCTATCCTAGCCAACTACGGGCACCAGGCAGGTGACACCCGGAATTGGTGGCCAGCCAATCAATCACATGGCACAAGGAGACGCACAACCATTCACGCTCACACTCACACCCAGGGGCAATTTAGTGTGTCTAACCAGCCCACCAGCATGGTATTGGGATTTGGGAGTAAACCAGCGATAACCAACGCAAGCCCAGGAAGGATGCCAGTATACAGTGGTACCTCGAGATATGAGCTTAATGCGTTCCGGGACTGAGCTCGTATGTCGATTTACTCGTATCTCAAATGAACGTTTCCCATAGAAATTAACTAAAAACAAATTAATTCGTTCCAACCCTCTGAAAAAACACCAAAAACAGGATATTTGATGGGAAAAACATTTTTATATGTTCTAATTCGCCATCTATTAACAGAGTAACAAATAAGTGGTTATGATGTTTAAT